>NW_004955767.1:13063-23072 GCF_000276665.1 Chinchilla lanigera
GAGTTACTGTTTTTGTTTAAGGTTTAAACACATAGATTTACTGAGATGACAGACATGAAGCGTTTGGCACCAGAGGCTCAATAAAATATGGGAACAGACCTGGACTCTACACACCTCACTTCATCTCATAGTTCTGAACTATTGCATAGGCAGTGAGATCTCAGTTCCTGATGTACTCACGATGAAAATGTGCTACTTTGAGGGCAGGAATCACGAACATAGAGTCTGCCATTATCTCATGGAACTGGAGTTGGAGGACCTGCGGGTCCTCATTGTCTCCCATGTACTCTTCCATCAACAGGTCATCAAACTCAGCAGGCAACATCTAGGTCAGGTAGATCATGGAGAATCAGGTTAGATAGGTTTCTGGGTATGGGAGGGAGCTTGTGGTGGGAAAACAGCTGATGGACTTGGGATTGTAAGAAATGGGAAAAACTTGGGGTGACCCCACCCACAACCACATACATAGTTCAGCTTCTTTCGGATGAGTTAGCTGCATGGGCATGAATCTGGTGGTGCCATATCCTTGGGATAGGAACTCTCTAGTCCATAGGGTTCGAGTTCCTGGATCACTGAGCACTCTGACCTGATTCTGAGGGAGAAATACTGTATGCCTCCACAAGTCTGGAAACTAGTGCAGCTGCTGTGGCCAACTGAAACATGGCACTCTGCAGCTTTCTTCTCAGAGTAAAGTCTTTCACCTTTGCAGTTTTGAGGCTGCAAAGGGTGGAGATTTGCTGCTTCTTTTGATACCCTCAGGCCATGTTTTTGATACTCTTGTTCCTTCTAAGCAATGGAGATCTCCTCTGCTCTATCTTTGCAGTCCACAGCTTCATTGGAACTTCCTTTCCAGCCAAGCTCACAACATTTTAAATCATTCTGCTGGACTCTTTGCTCCTGATTCTCAAAATAAGTCTGGCTAAAAGCCCCCAACATTAGCCATGCCAGCACCTCAACATTCAACTGCCTTGAAATTTCTTGTGCCAGACTAATTAGTTCACTGCCCTTAATCTCACTTTCAGGCAAAGTCTCTGGACACAAGCAAAATGCAGACAAATTTTTTGCCAAGTCATAACACACATCGTTAGAGTCCAACAACCAATGCAGTCCTTCTTCCCAACAGAAACCTCTCAACCCTGGTCTTTACCAACAGGATTTCTATCAGCCTTCTGGACTTCTGAGCTCTGACCAGAATCTCCTATACAGAACAGCCAAAAGTGTTCTAGCGCTTCTCTTTCAGGTGAAATCTCAGATCCTTTCCAAACACTTCCCATAAGCCATTTCCAAAGGCTCTTGAACCACGTGGTCAGGTATACTCATAGCAAGACCCCTCTTTTCTGGTACCAAATTCTATCTTGGTTACTTTTCTGTCATTGCTGAGACAAAATGCACAACTCACATTAAAGAGGAAAGTTTTATGAGCTCACAGTTTGTGGAGGCGTCAGTCCATACTTGGCTGGCTCCAAGGCAGAGCAGCACATGGTGAGGGCAACAGTTCATAGCAGCAGAAGACAGTAAAAGCAGCAAGAGCAAAAAAGGGAGGAGCGGCAATAGGAAGAGCAAACCTCTCTCCCTCCCTTTTATTGTATGCAAGTTCCTCACCCCAGGGGAAGTATACCAATCACCCCATAATCCCAGCATTGGACCATGGATTAATCATAAACTCTAGAAGCTCACCCTATGACTGCATGAGGCTATGGGGAGACATCCAGACATAAACCATAACAGAAATTTAGGACCCTCACCAACTGTGCTGCCATGCTTTGCAGAACACCCCGCAGAGTCTCTCTGTTCATTTTCTTCTGATTGTCAGCAGAGCCAAATATCTGGATAGTGGAGGGACAGTATAGAGCTGAGAGTGAGATCAATATGCACCTGTGAAACCCAGAGGACCACTACAAACCAAATGCACACCCAAAACTACTGAGGGCTTGGGAGTCCACCTTACCATGGGGATGATCCAGCCATACTCATTATTATTGACACCAATGATGCTGGGGACAGGTTGAAAGTCAGCAGAGGCCAGCAGCTCCTGGGGGTGCCTAGGCAGGAAGGCCCCATCCACTACAGCAGGGATGATTTTCAAGGACTAATGGGGCATTCAAGTCAGGGATGATGGTCAGGTCTCAGATATTTTCTAATGCCCAGTGACTTGCTTCCAGCCCCTCTTAACTCACTCCAGGATGCTCACATCCACACCCAGGATTCCCACACTTCACTTAGCACATCTCTGTGCACATTTCCCATCCAGGTCTGCATGGACAGCAACCCATGCACATGTGGTTATTTGAACAGATAAAAGGGACTCACACCCTCAGACAATATCACCCCCTTCATACACATCTGAGAACAGCCAACCTTCGTAATAGCCACAATCTCCTCTTCACTCTTGCCACGGAGGCATCTCACCATGGCCTCTGAGTCAATATTCCCACATCCAGACATGTTGGCCACCACCTGAAATTAGTTCAGGCAGGGCCTGGATCATCCTTCCAGGCAGGAAGAGGACTCAGTCAAATACAGGCAAACCCCAATGTCACAGACACCCAGTAAGAATTGCTGCCAGTAACAAATTCTTCTATCTTCCCTGCTGATTGGAAGTCTCAGCCAAAGGGACCATCACATTTATTCCCATGGTTCCACAATGAGTACCCCATGAGTTATCTTTGCTGACCACAGATCATACTCAGGTTTTTAGAGGCAGAGGTATGTAGATTCTCACCCTTGAGGATTTTAGCAATTCCCAGAAAGGAGCAGTTCCCAAGACACCTCAGTTGCCTTTGTTGTTCCCACTGAATGACAGTGCACCAGAGGCTCTGAAGGTGAGGGAAGAAAGAGGGGTCCTGGGCAAGGTTGGTCAAGGGTACTCACTGTGGAGATGGCCTCATGTGAGCTGGAGATGAGATCAGGCAGTAGGGCTACCCCACTCTCCATGATGGCACCATGGAAGAGTCCTTGGGACATGGGAGACAAGACATGTGAGGACACACTTGTGCCACCTGCTGACTCGCCAAATATGGTGACACGGTCAGGGTTGCCTCCAAAGTGAGCAATATTCTGCTGTACCCAGTGCAGGGCAGCCACTTGGTCCAGGTAGCCCCAGTTGCCAGTGGCATGTTGGTCTCCAGTGCTGAGAAGTGGTAGGGACAGTGATCACAGGCCTGTTCTGGCTCTGCTCAGCCTTATTTCCCAGCACAGCCCCAGGCTCACCTGAAGAAGCCCAGGACACCTAGGCGGTACTGGATGATGACCACCACCACGTTCTCAGAAGCTGCCAGAATGGATCCATCATACAGGGAAGCCATGCCTACAACCAGCGCACCACCATGGATCCATACCATCACCTGGGGAAGTACGGACAGATGCTGTGTGACTTCTGCCCAGCCCAAACACTACCTGGCTTCCTCATACACTATCCATGGATTAGGCTCTAGGCAACTACCACAGAGGACTCCATAAAGACTGCATACCTGAGGGATGGGTCACAGACCCAGGTTCAATCAGGAAGAAGAGGACTTTCTTACATTTGGGTCAACCACATGAATCCAAACCTGGATCTATTACTCTCAGACCCCATGACAATTGAAACGAGGGGGTTTCTGATACTGTCCTGCCTAAATACTAGTAAAAATGTTACTTCATTGGCCTAAAAGATAAATTGCAGCTGGGCTCTTGAGTCATTTCAAAATAGAACTCTTGGGCAGGAAAACCTCTGATCTCTGGAACTAGTTAGGGTTCTGTGAATTAATGCTAGGGGTCAGTTACCCAACCTGGCTGAGAAGCCCTTCTTGGTCTCCATAGCAGAAGGCTTCACAGCAGGGTCTACACTGCAAGAGAACCAGGCAATCATGTCCATTCTTATTTCCTTCAGTTTTGTTTTATTTTGTGGTGCTTGGCTTTGAACCTAGAACTTTGTGCATGATAGGCAAATGTCTATCACTAAGCCACATCTTTAGCCACCTTCTAATCTTGGAGAAGGAATGTCCTCCATACCCAAGCTGACCATGGTTTAATACTCACAGGCAGGCTAGATCCCTCATAGACATGTTCAGGTGTGTAGATGTTGAGATACAGGCAATCTTCAGACATAGGTATCAGGATAGAAGGCATGGTCATATTAAACGGCCTCAGACCCTCTGAACTAAAGTGATCATCTTGCAGACACCTAGTGACAATGACAGGCAGTTATTCCAAGGTCTGTTGTGTTCAAAACCTGATGGTGGCTCCTCACTTCACCCTATCAGTTGGCAAAGTGACTATAGAGTGTGGAGTCTGCAGAAGGTTAGCACTCCTGAGAGATCAGTTGTATCTGCTTCTGGGTCAGAGGTTCTTATAGGATTCACAGATTAACCTGAATCTCTTCCAGAGACCTCCTCAATATCATAGAATACTTAGCATAACTCAAAGCTAGAAAGAAATGTGTCTTTGCCTCTCTCTTCAGCACCTAGAGCTAATTCCTTTAGGCTCCCAAGCCCTGAGCTGAGACTAACATAGTTCCTGTACCCTCTGGATCCTAGCATGCTCATAACGGGAATTTCTTCCCCTCAGTGCAGAGGAAAATTGGCTGTAGAATTTATGGGGCAGAACCACTTCAGCCTGCCCTGGGGTTAGGGTACCCATTCCCTCCCGCGGGCCTGATTTTCCCCAGTTCCCCAGAGAGCTTACATAGCAGGGTGGGAGGTTGCATCCCTCACACCGCTCCAGGGCTCAGGGGCTTCAGGGGGTGCAAACCGCAAAGGTCCTAGAGGTGGCTTGGCGAAGGGTATTCCCAGGAAGGTGTGGACCCTCGCATCGGTGCCCTCCACGTGGACAAGGCTGCCCCGCACCTGCCCTGTGTTTGTGGTCCGGATGGGGCTGGCAGAGTCCTGGGCTGTGGACACAGAGATCAACATCAGGGTTGGAACTAACCAGTTAGCTGCCTCATACACTGTGGTTATTGCCACCTCTTGCCACCTTCAACTCAGCCTTGTCAGGGATTCTGATCTGCAAAACCTTTGCTTCAGACATGTCCTCCCTGTTATACTCTCCTCCCGTAACACCACTGCCATCACTGGGCCCTACCCTGATTTATCCAACAGAATCTAAGACTATCATGCCCTCATTCACTCTGGACCTTCCAGTAGCGGTTCTCATGCACTTAATGGGGACAGTTTCCTCTAAACTAACTTTCCCAGGTCCTGTGTCGTACTGGGAGGATTGTAGGAATCAATTAAAAAGTTTCCCATCTTCACAGATCTCTTGCTTCATGTGGCATGACATAAAGAAGGCAGCTGTCCACACCTTCATACAAAAAGGGATATGGTGAGGAGAGCTGAGAGAAAGAGATTCAGCTGTGAGCAAGTTAAAGGTCCATCCTGCCTCTGCTTGAGTCTGGATGGGAGAAAGCAATTGATTATCACCAAATGGTACAAATAAAACTAGGATGTCCAAATACCCATTATTGTTGAAAATGGAAGATGGGCATGTGGTGTTCATTAGCTCTTCTCTCTACCTTACAGGAGGCCCATTCAATGTTCTGCACCATTCAATCATCCCTGATCCTCTCTGGGCTTCATGGTGCAGGGAGGTCGCAGGCATGCAGGGAGGTTTCCATGCATGACCCCCTGCAGCTGCTATCTCCACCAGAAGACAGCTCCCTCCTGCTGTCTCAGATTCTTCCTATGGGCTACACCCCATAAGAAAAAGTTAAACATCCCAAAGTATTCTGGAGATCTAATACTTCCAACCCCCATCAGGTCCACATGTAGCAGCATGTCTGAAGACACATGGAACAGCTAAAGACAGGGCAGCAGCCACTCACACACAGGACAGTTTAGCAACATTTTTCCAAGTCCAAAGGTACACTTCTCTCCCTGGTAGTGCCACTTACAAATACCTCTCCAGACCAGATCTCTCTCCATTTAATTCACCGTGGCCACCAGACACTGATATCTGATGATCGTTACAACACAGAACAAAACCTACTGCAATGGCCCTGTTGGGAGACTGGGTGCACACATCCATTCTTAGGCAGAGACCTGGGAACCGCATGTCAGAACCTTGATGTTCTCTTTGGAGGAAACAGTAGGACTGAATTGGTGAAAGTGAGGTGGACCCCAACTCTGTACCCATTTATGGCTCCTCAATGATACTGAACACAAATCCAAACCTAAAGAATGTTTAAAGAGGATGGATCAAAGATACTCAGCCAGTCTTCCTGCCGAGAAGTCGTGGTGCCCACCAAGAGCTGGTCATTAGCGCATAAAAGAGGAATCTAGCAGGGTGTGCTCTGGAGGTGAGGTGAGTGGTGGCGCCTCCTGGGCAGACAGGATTGGTGGAGGGTGAGGGCAGATGGCCAGGTCCCAGGCTAGGAGGCTTTGAGTGAGAGGGTCAAAGGCTGCAGACCCACCCTGCACATGTAGCCACAGTGGTATCACCTCCTGATAAGAGCCTGGAGACTATCTAGCAGGCACAGAGCACATCACCTTTGCCCTGGAAGCCAAGCCATGCTTTTGCCCTAGGTTAGGACATGGAGTGAAGGGAACCCAGAACTCAGCTCAGCTTTGGGATGTGGTGCCCAGGGGCTTCTGCATTTTTCAGAGACAGTAAATTTGCCTGAGGCACCTTCAGAGAATTCTAGGGTACCTCTCTGGCAAAGGTGGTACATAATTACGACCCAGTGGCTTCAGGAGGCTATTACTGTCATTGTTGTTACACCTGAGGGCCAGAATCAGCCATAGCCACAGCTACACACACAGGGCTGAAATGCCCAGAATTCCAACTCCCTCCCAACAGGCTTCTCACCTACCTTTCCAGTACTGCTCATAGCCCTCACACTGGCTTCCCTCTGAAGTGTTGGGTGTCCTTAACTCTAACCCTTTCTTTTCTCCCAAGGCTCACCTTGGGGACTTGCCAGTTTGGGGATGCTCAGTGGGCCCAGGATTCCCACAGTATAGTCTGTCATTTCCAACAGCACTCCCTCCCTGGAACTTCGCTTCCATAGTCTCAGGCTCTACCTCTGCAGTTTGCAGATGAGACCCCGGTCCTTATCACCCCCTCAGGAATCTCACCCTGGCCACAGATGAAGAGAAGCAGGAGCCCACAAGCCACAGACTTCAACCGGGCAAGAAACTTGTCCAGCTGCATGTCTGATTGCAAGCCAGTTTCTGTTCTGCAATGGAGCGAGCTGTTTCACCAACCGAAAACAGAAGCATGGACTGGTTCTGGGTGGAGTTTGAACCTGGCATGGAATAGGCGGGGCATGGAGTGGGCAGGGCAAGGTGCATGTTGAAGAACACACATGAGGTAGACAGAGGTCCAGGCAGCCAGGAGCCAGAAGGTGGAGCACGGCCACCGTCCCTTGTGTTGCCTGTCTTTGATATCCCCAAAGGTATCTCTTGTCTTCTGAGTCCTTTTGAGCTACGAGGAACCCCTCTTCTCAAAACTGAAGTCACTAAGTCTTTTTTCTTTGCCCAGTAGCAGCGAGGGTCCAACTGTCTGAACCCGGACTGTGAGTAGATTGTATCTGAGCCCTCCGTGGGCTATATGAGTCCAGGTCCTAGTCCTGAAGGTGCCTGTTTGTGAGTGCATGAGTGTACAGATGGAGAGGGGTGGACCACACCCTCCGTGGATGAATGGGCCAGCCCCACACGGAGCAGAGATTAGGGTGCAAAGACCCTGTGGCTGAGAGTAGGTTTCAGGCCCGGTCCTTCCTCCCTGTGGCTTATGCTGTCTTCTGGGTCTCTGGTTCCTCAGAGGGCAGATCCGACATGATGACCCTGAACGGCAGTGCCAGCCAGGGCACAGGCATGAGCTACAGAGCAGATAGGGAGTGCCAGTGCCCTCAGGGCAGCACCCCTTGGGGTCTGGCGCCCACAATAACCCACCACTGCATGCCAGTGCAGGAGCGTGACCTGCAGGCATGCTGACTCAAGGCACCAGAGCTCGGGCATGGCTGGCTTCAGCACCGCAACCCAGGGTGCCAGGCTGCACGGTCAGAAGGCTCCTTGGACTCCGAAGGCAGCAGCTCCCAGGAGAGCATATGCAAAGTGCTGCTGCTGGGGCCTCTGGCGTGGGCAAGAGAGCCCTGGCTTGCATCTTTGGTGGTGTAGGGGATGGCCCTAAAGCAGAGGCTGCAGGTAAGAGGACAGGCTGTTCAAGGCAGGGAAAAATCTCAGGATTATTAGCAAGGAAGGAAAGGAGTGTGGTGAGGATAGGAGCTGGATTAAATGGGCAACACCACGGTATTCCAAATGCACTTTCAGAATCATGCCTCTGCCCTCCCATTTGAAGGTGGGGAAACTAAAGGAAACGGGACACCACCCCTACACCCCACGTGCCCAGAGGACCCGAGGCTTGACTGTGACTGCTCTATAGCATTGGGGTTGGACGTCCCTGTCTGCTGGGATTGGCAGAAACACATCAGAGCGAGTGTCTAGACTGGAGCCCTAGGTAGCTAAGCCTCCCAAAGGATGTGGCAATCACTGTTCTAACTGAGGACACTTTGATCAGAGTCACCTTGGGGCAGGCAGCAGGGAGGCAGGGAGCACTGGAGTGGACCCTAGGACACTGCTATCTTGGGGACCCGTGGGAAGGTCAGGCAAACCATGCCCTGCATTCCCAGCCCCCAGCACTGTCTCTTCTGCTGCCCACAGTAGCCATGTGCAAGTGGAAGGGTCCATTAGGCTCTGGGAAGGATGGGGAGGGGTGTGGCTTGAATGGGAAAAGAGCAATGGAGGCTTTTGACAGCCAACCAGTAACCTGTTTGTTGGCCTCTTGCCTAGGACACATGTGTGATCGCTCCATCATGGTGGATGGAGAAGAAGCATCACTCATAATCTATGACATTTGGGAGCAGGTAGGATGCAGTGGGGATCCAGGGAAGGAGGAGGAGGAGAGAGCTGGGGTGGGGGTGGGTCCTGCCAGGAGTGACAGGCTCATGGCAGGAGCACAAGGCCTGTTGAGTAGGTGTGCGCATTTGTCGTGCTCTCCAGGAGGAAAGCCAATGGTTGCCTGGCCACTGCATGGCCATGGGGGATGCATATGTCATCATGGACTCAGTAACTGACAATGTCAGCTTTGAGAAAGCTTCAGAACTTTGGGTCCAGCTGGTACGGGCATGGCAGATGGTGACATCCCCATCATGGCTTCTGGGAGTAAAGCAAAACTCAGAGACAAATTGAGCCTCTTTCTCCCATCGCACATCTCTCCTAGAAATCTCCTCCATGAGAGGGGCAATACTTGTTATGAACACTGATAAAATTAATAAATGGGGTTATAAACAAGCTATGCAGATCCTAACATCCTCAGATGCACAGGATGGATTTTCCTTAGAGGCCAAAGTATGGTTAGCAGCTAGAATGACTAACTGCCTTTCTTTCACTTCTATGTCTCTACTTGTTTGATGTCACAAATTGTATTAAATGGGGATCTCAATTGGTTTGGGCCCAGCGTACTTGTGAGCATTTCTACTGGCTGGGATGGTGTACCATTAAAATCCACCTGAAAAATCCCTCCTAGTGTCTCCAGGTTCTTGGAAATTCTGCAATAGTAGGGGAACATGTAGGCACCCATTTGGAGCAAAGTTGGCCCAATTTATCATCTTCCTACCCAGAAGCTTCTCCTCCTCAATGAGGTCAAGTGCAGAAGACAAGAAGACAGGGCCCAGGTCTTCATTGACCCTCATCTGCTTCTCATTCATGCACCACAGTCATCAACTAGCTCCCACCTCAACCTGGACCCACCCTTGGTCCTCTTGTCTCCCACAAACCCAAGACACAAGTTCTCCTTTGCTCAAAATACCTCATCCCAGCCTCTGCCTAAGTGATGCTGGGGTGGTACACAGTCCAGAAAGTCACTTTTTCCTGTGAAACTGGGAAGTCATCCAAGAAACAATGGTGCCTTTCAGATCATCTGCTCTGCACCCATGCTGGACACAGTGGTCAGGATGGAGTCAAGCAAAGGAAGCATAGGACAGTGTACAAGGGCTTTGATGCTAAGTCCAATACAAACTTTTGAGCTCTGAGATGAC
>NW_004955767.1:25477-27213 GCF_000276665.1 Chinchilla lanigera
AGGAGGAGAGAGCTGGGGTGGGGGTGGGTCCTGCCAGGAGTGACAGGCTCATGGCAGGAGCACAAGGCCTGTTGAGTAGGTGTGCGCATTTGTCGTGCTCTCCAGTAGGAAAGCCAATGGTTGCCTGGCCACTGCATGGCCATGGGGGATGCATATGTCATCATGTACTCAGTAACTGCCAATGTCAGCTTTGAGAAGGCTTCAGAACTTTGGGTCCAGCTGGTGCGGGCATGGCAGATGGTGACATCCCCATCATGGCTTCTGGGAGTAAAGCAGAACTCAGAGACAAATTGAGCCTCTTTCACCCTCTTCACAATGTTGCCAGCTCAAGCAAGCAAAAGCTCAGGAAACACCTCCCTAAGGAATGTAGACTTGCTACTTTCTCACCTAAGTCCTGTTCCTTTCTCATAGAGAAGGGTGACACTTTAGGCACATCTCTCCTAGAAATCTCCTCCATGAGAGGGGCAATACTTGGTATGAACACTAATAAAATTAATAAATGGGGTTATAAACAAGCTATGCAGATCTGAACATCCTCAGATGCACAGGATGCATTTTCCTTAGAGGCCAAAGTATGGTTAGCAGCTAGGATGACTAACTGCCTTTGTTTCACTTCTATGTCTCTACTTGTTTGATGTCACAAATTGTATTAAATGGGGATCTCTTCTTGGTTTGGGCCCAGTGTACTTGTGAGCATTTCTACTGGCTGGGATGGTGTACCATTAAAATCCATCTGAAAAATCCCTCCTGGTGTCTCCAGGTTCTTGGAAATTCTGCAATAGTAGGGGAACATGTAGGTACCCATTTGGAGCAAAGTTGGCCCAATTTATCATCTTCCTACCCAGAACCTTCTCCTCCTCAATGAGGTCAAGTGCAGAAGACAAGAAGACAAGGCCCAGGTCTTCAATGACCCTCATCTGCTTCTCATTCATGCACCACAGTCATCAACTAGCTCCCACCTCAACCTGGACCCAGCCTTGGTCCTCTTGTCTCCCACAAACCCAAGACACAAGTTCTCCTTTGCTCAAAATACCTCATCCCAGCCTCTGCCTAAGTGATGCTGGGGTGGTACACAGTCCAGAAAGTCACTTTTTCCTGTGAAACTGGGAAGTCATCCAAGAAACAATGGTGCCTTTCAGATCATCTGCTCTGCACCCATGCTGGACACAGTGGTCAGGATGGAGTCAAGCAAAGGAAGCATAGGACAGTGTACAAGGGCTTTGATGCTAAGTCCAATACAAACTTTTGAGCTCTGAGATGACATACACTGATCCCATGTTGTCTCTGAGCCTCAGTTTCCTTATGTGGACAGCGAAGGAAGTCACTCTTCAAGGACCCAGCTGGAGCTCCACTCCAGCTCCTCAGATCAAGAGACCATTGCTGTGGTGGTAGGAAGATCTCAAGACAAGGAGAAACTCATCACCACATTCTGCTTTCCTGTTGGAGGGTGGCGTTGACATCCTTGAAGAAGTTGGACCAGTGTTGAAACTCACAGAAGTAGACAGAGCCATGGCAACCTTGGGGATATGGGCAGGCTATTCTGTTGTGATACTTAATCGGGAGCTCTCCTGCCTTACCACTGGTGACAAGACATCTAGGCCAAAGCTGGCTGAAATCTGCAGAGTAAATTTGGGAATACCAGACTGAAGCAGAGACAGTGAGAAAAGTATTGGACTTCATAGCTGAGCAGTTTGGGTGACTCACTGAGTGTTAACTAAGCTCAGTTTCCTCATCTG
>NW_004955768.1:0-23570 GCF_000276665.1 Chinchilla lanigera
GCGAGTCACATGAATAAACTGCTCCAGGCTCAAGAACGCAGTGCGTGAGGCGAGTCACATGGATAACCTCCAGGCTCAAGAACACAGTGCCCAAGGCAAGTGACATGGATAAGCTGCTCCAGGCTCAAGAACACAGCGCCTGAGGTGAGTCACATGAATGAGCGGCTCCAGTCTCAAGAACTCAGAGCCTGAGTCAAGTCATGAATAAGCTGCTCTAGGCTCAAAAACACAGTGCCTGAGGCAAGTCACATGAATAACCTCCAGGCTCAAGAACACAGCGCCTGAGCCAAGTCATGAATAAGCTGCTCCAGGATCAAGAACATGGCGTGCCTGAGACCAGGCGCGCGGATAAGCTATTAGACGGGAGGTTTGACATGATATTCAACCTCCCAAGCATATACACAAATGCGCGCAGCCATTGCAGCCTCTCCTTTTCCCCTCTCCTCCCTCCTCCTTCCTTCCCATCAGGAGAAAGGGGTCCATCCAGCCTCAGTTTTCTGTACTCTTGTCCTTTCTCCATCCTCTCACTGTCCTCACCCCGGGAACATCAAGAGCTGCAGGGGAGCAGCACTTACCAGGTCACTATTTCCTGTCTAATGCTTGGAAATTGCCATACATTTTGGAGTCTATTAAAGCTCTGAACTCATTTTACCCAGACGAGAATTCATCTGTTTTTTATGATGCCCTTGGGAAGTCAGAGTTGTCCTGGCATTGTTATTTAGTCATTGTTTTCTTTGGTAGAAAGCTGCAAGGGGACAGGTGTGATTTAACTATCTCAGGAGGGACTGCACGGGAGCGGACCTTCACAACTAGAGTTGAGAGAGGGCTGGGGGGTAGCTGAACGGCAGAGCACATGCATAGCGCTCGGGCTCCTTCCAGCAACCCACCCAAGAGATGCCACACGTGGGCATGGGGGTGCACACCTATAATCTTGCACTCAGGAGGCTGAGGCAAGAGGATTGCTGTGAAGGGCTAGAAGATTTAGCCTGTCATAAGACTTCATGCCTGTGATACCTTCAGGCAGCTGTAATGAAAACTGGAGGGGTTCACACATGCTCTTTCAAGGTTGCACAGGTTCCATTAGAGGAAAAAAAAAAAAAAACCAACATCTTAAGAATTTAGATTCCCTGTAGGAGGTGAGCTTAAACTTTGTTTCAAGGTGGAAAATATTCACTTAAATCAAGCTTGATACTAGGCATGGTGGCACATGCCTATAATTCCAGCACTCTGGAGGCTGAGGCAGGAAGATTTAAAGTTCAAATATAGTCTAGGTAGCTTAGTGATTTAGGGAGCTGCTCTCAGAAAATAATAGGCCAGGCATGGTGGGGCATACCTGTAATCCTAGCCCTTGGAACGCTCAGACTGGAGGATTGGTGCAATTTTGAGGCCAGCCTGCACTACAAAAAAATAAATAAATAAAATAAAGAGCTGGGATGTAGCTCAGCGGGATGCCCTGGGTTCAATCCCCAGTGCTACAAAGGCAGTGGGGGGTGTGTCTTGAGGAAATTTCTAGGATGATTTAATTTCTCTTTATTTCCCTGCCCTTTTAAATATTAATCCTAAAGCCCTGAGTACATCCTTCCCTTAGGTGTCATAAGCAACACAATTTTTTTGTGCTTTTAAAAAGAGAACAGCAGGAGCTGACCGATCCGAAGGCAGGGGTTGGGGAGGTGGCAGACGGCAACAGGGGTGGTGGCAGTTATACCTGAGGGTTCTGAAGGTGGCAGGGCTGCTGGGGTCATGAGCCCTATTGTCTAACGCAGGGAAGCACAGCAGTGCCTGGATAAATGGTGGTTGCCACAGACAGTGGGAGGGGTGAATGCACAAAGCACTGGAACCCAGAGTTCTCTCAGTTTATTCCCCAGAGACTGGTTTAACTGAGATAAATTAGCTTGTAGATACTGGCAGTGTGAGCTTCACACACCAGGTCCATGGAGAACAAACTGTGTGTGTGTGCACACTGAGGAAAAGAGGGGAGGGAGAAGAGGAGAGAGAGAGAGAGAGAGGGAGTCAGCACAGTTTTTAAGCTAGAATTAATACCCTTGGTCTGCAAAGATAAGGAGAACACAGATTCACCTGTAATGTCAGCAATGGGGAGGCTGAGGCAGGAGGGTTGGAGTTTGACACCAGCCTTGGCTTCATAGTGAATTCAAGGCTGGCCCAGACTACACAGTGAGACCCTGTCTCAAAAAAAAAAAAAAAAAAAAGGTCAAGTCACTGCTTCTAGAACAGAAGATGAACACTGAAGCACTGAGAAGAGTGTTTACCATTCCTCAGGGCAGGGCTATCAGACTAAAGGACTTCAGCGCCTTGCTCTGCTGTAATGGGGAATATTTTAAAGGGGAAAACTTTAGTGGTGGTGCACACCTGTATTCCCAGCATGCAGGAGGTTGAGGCAGGAAGATCACTACGAGTTCAAGGCCAGCCTTGGCTACATAGTGAGTTCAAGGCCAGCCTGAACTAGATAGTGAGATCCTGTCTCAAAAAAAAAAAAAAAAAAAGGTGGGGGGGACTTTATTAAAGGGAGAGATAAACTATTTTTTTCTCTTTCACTGATATTGTTCTTTTTTTTTTTTTCTGGTACTGGGAATCGAACTCACGATGTTGCGCTTGCCAGCCAGGCGCTGTGCCACTGAGCTAAATCCCCAGCCCTGACATTGTTCCTTAATGGTAGAAATCTCAGAGTAAAACTCATTGAAAACACCTGCCTGGGGCAGATTATCTGAGTCCTTAAAGAATGAACCTTTCCATCCATTCTGAAGGCCTTTTTGTGTGCTTTGACTTTGGAAAATTTCTTGTTATTTTTTTCCCTCTCATTCATTCATTTTTCTCTCTGTCTCTGTCTCTGTCTCTGTCTCTCTCTTCTACTGGTAATTGAACCCAGGGACTTTGAACTGAGCAATATCCCAAGTCCTTTTTAATTTTTAAGACAGGGTCACACTAAATTGCCCAGGTGGGACTTGAATTTTCCAATCCTCCTGCCTCAGCTTCCCAGGTAGCTGCATTACAAGAGTCCATGCCATGTTCTGATGCATGTATACGTTGAACAGCATTTAAATCACTTTAGACACCTATCTCCTCAAACATTTCTCATTTTGTTAGAGTGAAAACATTCAAAACCCTTTTGTCAAGCTTCATGAAATATGTAGTAGGTTACTGGTGAAATACATAGTAGGTTATTTTTATCTATAGGCACCTTACTCTACGGTAGTACATTGAGCTTTTTTGTTGTTGGTGGTTTTTCTGAGATATTATTCTATAGTTGTCCAAGCTAGCCTCAAAAATTGGGGTCCTCCTGTCTCAGCCTCCCCAGTAACTGGGATTACAGGTATGGATATACCAGAATTTCTTATTCCTATTATAATTAGAAAAATTATACAAAGAAAGAAAATCAAATTTCAATAAATAAGCTACAATGGTATACAGGAAAAATTCAAGCAATCTAAAAGAAATGACAAGTAGAGAAAAATGGAGGGGAAAACAGCTGTAAAGTGTTGACTCTAAAATTCAAACATTATTAATTATATTAAATATAAATAAGCTAAATACACCAGTTAAGGACTGAGGATATAGCTCGGTGGCACAAGTGCTTGCCTGGCAAATTCAAGGTCCTGAGTTCAATTCCCAGTACCTCCCCCACAAAATAAGCTGGACATGGTGGTACATGCCTATTATCCCAGCACTCAGGAGGCTGAGGCAGGAGAATTGATTGCTGCAAGTTCGAGACTAGCCTGGGCTACAAAGTGAGCTCAAGGCCAACCTCAACTACATAGTGAGACTCTGTCTCAAAAAAAAAAGAATAAAAAAAAAACAAAAGTTGTTAAGCCAGAATTTTTACAAAGACCTCCTATAACTTGTAAAGACACATATAGATATACCTGGACTACCTAGTAAGACCTTATCTCAAAAAATAAGCCTACTAAAAGTATATAACATGTAATAAAAGCTAGAGTGGCTATAATATAAAGATGAAGTAAATTTCAGGGCTGGGTGTATAGCTCAGCTATACAGCACTTGCCTCGCATCTGTAAAGCCCTGGGTTCTATCCCCAGCACCACAATAAAAATAAAATTTTAGAACAAGAAAAATTACCAGGAATAAAGAGGAAACATCACGTAATCTTAAAAGGGTAAATTTACCAAGATTAACAGTCTCACATATTTTTTTTGTACTGAGAATCAAACTCAGGACCTTGCACTTGCCAGGCAAGCACTTGTGCTGCTGAGCTATATCCCTAGCCAACAGTCCTAAATATTATGCACCTAACAACAAAGCCTCAGATACACAGAACAAGCTGGGAGTGGAATCCCAGCACTCGGTAGGCTGAGACAGGAGGATTGCAGTGAGTTTGATGCCAGCCTGAACTACATACCAACACCCTGTCCCAAACAAAACAAAACAAAACAAAAACAAGAGAGCAGCTGTGGTGGTGCACACCTGTAGTTCCAGCTCTTGGGAGGCTGAGGCAGGAGGATCATGGTAAGTTGAGTCCAGCCTGGGCTACATAGTGAATTCAGCAGTACCTTGAACTATAAACTGAGACTGTCTCAGTAGAACAAACAATAAACAAAGCAAAACAAAAACAACAAATACACACAGCAAAAACTGATAGAACCGAAAGAAGGAATGGAAAGGTCTACCATTGAAGTTGGACACTTTGGTGTACCTCTCAGCAATCTGTACAATAAAGAGGCAGAAAATCACCATGAATGTAGAAGAAAACAACATCAACCAACGGGACTGCATCAACATTTGTGTAATATTTCAGCCAATAAAACAATGGACATTATTTTCCAGTGCACATAGAACATTCACTAACTCAAACCATTTTCTAGGTCATAAAACAAGTCAACAAATTTAAAATAATTTAAACCATAAAAAGTTTTTCTCTGTGAAGGAATGACATTAGAAATCAACAGAAAATCTTAAAATACTCAGAAATTAAACAATACACTTTCAAGGCAGTGCTACATTTCTATAAACCTAGCCATCTTGGAGGCTGAGGCAGGAGGATCAAAGTTTGATTCTGTCTCAAAATAAAAATTATTTTAAAAGGGTGGGGGTATAGGGGGAAAAAACTCCTACAGAATCTATGAATCACAGCTGGACATGGTGGCACATGCCTGTAATCCCAAGTACTCAGGAGGCTGAAACAGGGGGATCTCCATGAGCTTGAGGCCAGCTTGGGCTACATAGGAAATTCAAGGCCTGAACTACATAGTGAGACCCTATCTCAAAACAAATAAATAGGCCAAGCATGGTGGTACACACCTGTAATCCCAGCGCTTGGAAGGCTGAAATAGGAGGATTGCCCCAAGCTGGAGGCCAGCCTGGGCTACCTTATCTCAAAAAAATAAATAGAAAATAAAGAAACCCAAATACTCTAGAATCAAAGTGGAAGTTTCAACAGAAGTTAGAAAATACTTAAAGTAAATGAAAATAAAAACGCAACACAAAAATTTATGGGCTGCCAATAAGCAGTACTCAGGCAAAATTTACAACACTAGATTGCTTATCTTAGACGAGACAGAAGGTCTCAATTCAAAAAGCTAATCTTCTTGCTTAACAAACCATAACAAGAGCAAAATCCAAAACAAAAGCAAGGAGATAATAAAATTAGAAGCTGAAATCAGGGGCTGGGGATTTAGCTCAGCGGCAAAGCGCCTGCCTGGCAAGCGCAAGGTCATGAGTTCGGTTCTCGGTACCGGAGAAAAACCAAAAAAAAAAAAAGAAAATGGAGCTGGTCATGATGGCTATGCCTGTAACCCAGCACTCTAGGAGGCTGGAGCAGGAGGATCTCAAGAGCGGGCCCGGCCTAGATGACTTAGTGACTTAATGTCTTTGTCTCAAATAGTGGGCTGGGAGGGAGCTCAGTGTGAAGGCCCTGGGTTCAATCCCTGGTACCACAAAAATAAAAGAAAAAAAAAAAAAGAAAACTATTTAAATAAAAATTTAAATAAGAGAAAAGCCAATGAGAACAAAAGCTAACTCTTTGAAAATATCACTAAGATTGATCTTTGCCAGACTGACAAATAGTAGAAATTAAACATCAGAAGTAGAAGAATGGCCGTAACTCAGGGCGCACAGGCAGGAAGAGGGTGGCGGGGGCGACTGCACACACCAGTTTGCTGGTTTAGATGAAGCGGGCCCATCCTTGGAGCAGAAGTTACTGAAACTCCCACAGCAGAAAGACTAAGCAGTCCTGGGTCAGCTAGAGAAAATTGAATTCATAGTCAAAAGCCTTCCAAGAAACCAAACTCCAGGCACTGGCAGGGTAGTTTCCTTGGTGAATTCTACCACACGTGAAAGAAGCAGCTCAAAGCTAGATGTCGTGGCGCAGGCTGTAACCCCAGAGAGAAGCTGCGGCAGGAGGATCCCTGTGAGTTCGAGGCCAGCCTGGGTGTCTTAGTTACTTTGCTCTTTGCTGAGCCAAAATACCCGACACCCAAAGTTGAAGGAGGAAAGGACTTACTGTAGCTCACACTTGGTGTAGGTTTCAGTGTGTCGGCGGCTGGCTCCAGGGAGAGTGGCACAGCAGACAGGCGTCAAAGACGAGAAACAGCTCAGAGCGAGCAGCAAAGCAGTGAGGTAGCAAAGCAGCAGCAAATGAGGAGCAACAACCCTCTCGCCCCTTACGCTACATCCTTACCCTTAGGGCGGGTGGCGCTCACACCAGGGTTAGGCACTCTTAATCCTATCCAGAGCTATGCCGAACCAATCGGGATTTACGGGAGACCAGAGAGAGGACGACTCAGGCCTAGCTGGCCTCTCTGGTGAACACTAGGGAGAAAGGAGCACTGCGAGTGTGTGCTGATGCACTGCAGGGAAAATTAATACAGCTGAGACCCTGTTGTTCACGTGGACACGTACATGGATGGTCGGACAATTGAATCCTGTTTTACTGATTGCTTGTGCCTGTGTCTGAGTGAATAAAGTCAAGGTGTGTGTTATGGTTGATACATGGTGTCAACTTGGAGAGTCTAGAGCTTTGGCTAAGTGATTCAGCAGGGAGCCAGGGTGCTTACTTTGTATACATCCTGAGCCTGTGGAAGAGGAGGCAGGGAGATTATGTGAGAGCTACATGCCCCCTGGGCGGGGGTAGCCTGTTTACAATGTAAGGGAGGGAAAGAGGCTGCTTGCCGCCATTCCTCCCTTTTGCTCTTGTTGTTTTTGCTGTGTTCTGCCGCCATGAACATTTGCCCTCTGCCATGTGCCTCTCTGCCTCAGAGCCAGCCAAGTATGGACTGAAACCTCCACAAACGGTAAGCTAAATAAACCTTTCCTTCCTTCATTTTGGGCATTGGGTATTTTGTCCCAGCAACGAGAAAAAAGTAACTAAGACAGTGTGCCAGTCACTTGGGGCTCTTTGTCAAAGGAAAACAAGAGCCCTCGCCCCCCCACATTTTAACCTATTCTGTGTCCCCGTGTTTCATCTTCGTAGCCCCTTGGTCAGGTACAAGCTCGTAGGTTGGTCCCCCACTAATTTAGTAACCACACACACACCCTTGATCCCAGTGTCACGCACGCTGGATTCAACCCGCTCTGAAAAGCCCCACCTATGACCGCATGAGGCTTTGCGGGGACATCTAGGCACAAGCCAAAACACTGAGCTACCTAGTGAGCGCAAGGCCAGCCTGAACTACACAGACCCTGTCTCAAAAAAAAAAAAAAAAAAGATAGAAGATCAGTTCTTCACTTTCCCAAGAAACAGGCCCGGGAGCACTTCCCAGCTCTTCATCAGCACAGCGTCCCCCCGAACCACCGGACCTGCTGGGTGGTTCGGCAGTGCCACAGCAGAGTGTGCGTCACAGGGTCCAGCTGCTGACGTCTCCCTGTGCTGTGGGTCTTTCTGAGGTGCCGCAGAAAGGAGGCACACACGCTCAGATTCCTCCTCCCCCAGCAGGAAGCGAGCCTGCAGGTCCGAGACTTCCACACCCAGCACGCGGCTCCGCGCTGTCTCCAGTCCTGGCTTCAGTTTGTTCTTCTCAGCTTCTCCCACATCCGCGTCCAGCTTCCAGTCTCCAAGGAGCCCCCTCCTACCTCCTTTCTCGCATCAAGCCTCCTGCCTGAAGGAGCCTCAAAGGCCCAGCAGGAAGTCACAGTTTGCCCCAGGTGAGGTCTTCCCCTCCCTGGAACATGAAACGGCTGAAGCCCATTTTAGGCTGGTTTTATTTTAGCTTTTTGTTTGTCTTTATTTCTTCCTTCCTGTCACACTTCCAGAATAGGACCACAGGCAGTCAAAGTGCACATCAAGGCAGCCTGTGTTAACTTTTGCTGGTGTTCTGGTCCAGGTATATAATTAAGGATCATTTACTTTCTTCAGCTCACTGATCCACATGTATATTTTTTTTAAGTACTGGGAATTGAACCCAGAGCCTTCTCACTAGCCTTCTCCTAGCCCCACCCCAATTCCCTTTTTATAAAAAACAGTCTCAGTACACTAAATTGCTAAATTGCCCAGAATAAGCTCCAGTTTGTGATCCTCCTGCCTCAGCCTCCCTGAATGCTGGGATTACAGGGGTGTACCACTGCGCCAGGCTCTGCTTTTTCTTTTTTTTTGCGGGGGGAGGTAGGGTCTCCCTGTGTAGTTCAGGCTGGCCTTGAATTCACTCTGTTACCCAGGCTGGCCTGGCACTCGAAGGACCCTCCTACCTCAGCCTCCCAAGTGCTGGGATTACAGGTGTAGGCCATTCACATCCAGTCTCAACCTTGCGCTCCCTTAGCAAATTTAAATGAAAATATAGAGTTGATTTCCCAAAACAAATTTGATTTCATGTGAATCGAGACACATGGATAGAAATGTACCCCGTGACATATTCTTTGGCTTTATAACAAAAGAAGGTAAAACTAAATGATACTTTACACTCTTAATCTATAGGGCCCGCCAGGTGATACATGACCATATCCACTCTCTTATTTCAGAAAATACCTGAATGTTTCTGTTCTGGAGCAGTCGGAGTTAGATTTCTTAAAGCCATAGTCTGGCTATGACTTCTCGCTCCTTGGGGCTCAAAAGCTAGGACGCAGCCCGGCCCCAGACAGGCAGCGAAGGCTTTGCAGAACTGTGGACACGAACACTTGTTTTCCACGTGCCAGAAATAGACTCAACTAATGTACGTTCTCTGCCTGAACATTCTTCCCTGCTTCCCTTTCCAAATTTAAGAAAAGGCTTAGTTGCTCCCCTCCCCCCAATTGCTTTTGGGAGCTGTCGGAACAGCTCGAGTGGATGCGGACCAGAGAGACAAGGAGAAGGCAGCGAGAGTAAAAAGTGCCACTTCAGCCCTTGTCAGGCGTGGGGTGCGTGCCTGTCATCCCAGTGCTTGGGAGGCTGAAGCAGGAAGATCACTGTGAATTTGAGGCCAGCCTGAGCTACATAGCAAGACCTTGTCTCAAAAAGCAGAAAAAAAAAAAAAAAAGTAAAACAGAAAAGAAAAATACTAGTTATAGCTGTTTCTGCTGAGCTTTCAGAAAGGCGCACCAGGGGCCTCACCCACTCCCGCAGAGCTGCCATCCACCCCACCATTATGCCGTCTAAGTCGATCTTGGAAAACTTCCCCTCACACAACCCGCCGCCTGCACCCCAAGGTAAGGCTTCAGTTACAACGGCAGGGCCATTGTGTCGCTGACTAAAAATGAAAACTGTTGGTTCCATTTCAAAACACATGACTGGCAAAAAAAATAAAAAGGAAACACAGGATTTATCTCTGCTAAGAAATTCTATGAGAGCAGGGGGTCAGAAAGTCAAGCTGGGCACCCAGCAGGGATGGACTTCGCTGCTTTCACCCGTCCCCTCAGTCCGTCTTCCCTCTGCTCTAACCTCCTCGGTCCAGCCGCCAGGCAGCTGCTGGCCTGGAAGCCCCCAGGAGACCCAGGTCCCAGGGACCGCTCAGGACCCACTGGGAAGTGCAGGACCGAAGGCCAGGGGGTAAGGTGCCATGTGACAGAAATAATATCCCCTACAGAGGAGACAGGCGATGCTAACCTCAGGAGGGCGGGATCTGCGAGCTGTGTGTGGACTGTGGGAGGACAGCTGCGGCTCTCAGAGCAGCCCCTGTCAGCCTGGTCGTGCCCTGCTGGGAGATCCTGGGTTGTCCCTTAAGTGGCAGTTCCTTCCCTTCCTTCAGGTCCCAGCTTCAGATTCACCGCCTCAGAGCCAGGTGTGGTGGTGATGTCCATGATCCTAGCACTCCAGGAGGCTGAGGCAGGAGGATGGGAAGTTTGAGTCCAGCCTGGACAACTTAGCAACTTTAATGAGACCCTGTCTCAAAAAATAAAACGGGGAGGGTATAGCTCAGTTTGAAAGGCCCTGGGTTCAATATCCAGTACTACAAATAAATAATTGATAAATATATTTTTTAAATGTAAAGGCCTTCCTTACCACCCCATCTAAATGAAGTGCTTATTTAATTTACATGTGAATACCACCACAGAGACCTGGACTATGCTACTGTGGCAAAGCAGATCCTCTCCCAAGGTCGAGGAAGCCGGTCATCGTTTGGGGTTTGTTGCAAGGTGAACAATATAATATAGGACACATACTTTATAAGATTATTTATAATAGTCACCCAAAGGATCATATACAATAGAGTGCAGGAAATCTGTCCACACACTAGAGATCAAGACTCTTGACCAGCTGAGGCCCTGGATTCCATGGTAATGTTCTGCATGAGTCCAGCTGAAAACCTAGAGCTCATAACAATGCCCCCCATGAGTCCAACTGGAGGCCTAGAGCCCATGACAATGTCTCATGCAGGCCTGTTTCACAGATCTGCACAGGGAAGGCCCAAAGGTCAGTGGTGGAAGCTAGAAAGTCTGTGCCAGTGGGATGAAGGATCTATGCTAGCAGGCTGAGGGATCTGCACTGGAGCCAGGAAGCAACGTGTAAAATAAGAACCAGAGCTCCCCCCGAAAGATACCACAGCCATCCTCAGTAACAGTGAAGTCCTGAGCTCCTCTGATGATCAGGACAGCCGAGTTCCCATCAGGGAATCCAACACAGTAAGCTTCTCCAGGAGACTGTCAATGTGCCATCTTCCCCTCTGAAGCCAGGAAACAATGCTCAAAGTGAGGACCAAAGCTCCCCCAAAGTGAACCAAAGCCATTCTCGGTGCCAACAAGATCCTGAGCTCCTCAGAGGATGAAAACAGCCAAGTTCATCAGGAAAGCCAGCATGAAGAGCTCCTCCAACAGAACTACCAGTTCCTTACAGTTTCCACCAGCTCCCAACAGCCTTTCTCAGCTCCCAACAGCCTAACTTCTCCTTCTCCAGGTCTGCCTCTTACGCTGCTGGCAACAATCCCCAGGTGGGCCTCCCACTCCCACACTTACCACAAGTGGGTAAGCACCACACTTACCCAGTTCAGCGGGGGGTTATAAGCTGACCACCAGTTGCCAATCCACTACAGAGCCCCAGCCTGGCAGGAGAGCCCCATCCAGCTGCCCTGGCTGGGGAGGTTCTTACTGGATGAGAGACACAAGCTCTCAAGAAACAGGGCCATCACTACCTCTTACAGAAAACTCCAAACTAGAAATGTGTACAGACAAAACAAAGCTATTTATCTTGGGCTTCCAACAGTTAGAGGGACCTCTTTTGGGGGACACCGGGGAAAACGGGGGTTGAACTGGGTTCCTTCCACTGAGCTACATCCACAACCCCTTATTTTTATTTTTGACAGGGTTTCCCCTAAACTGCTAATTTGCTGGGGTGGGGGCAGTGCTCAAACTTCCGATCCTCCTGCCTCAGCCTCCCAGAATGCTGGGATTATAGGCATGTGCTACTACACCCGGCTGGGCCTCATTTGCTCTAAGATATTACTGAAGGCCCTGGATACACATGAACATAATTCAGTTTGCAGACTTTTTGTTTTTTGAGATAGGGTCTCATTATGCAGTTCAGGCTGGTCTTGAACTTCTATGTAGTCCAAGCTGGCCTGAAACCTATGGTGACCCTCTTGCCTCAGCCTCCTGAGTGCTGGGATTATAGGTATGAACCACTGTGTCCAGCAAGCCAGCAGAGCCTTTGATTTGGGTGCCAGGTGACATTCATATCACTAATAAGTATTTTTAGCGCTTGAGCAGGACCGAAGAAAAACAGGATGATTCTGGAGTGGGAAATTCTTCAGAAGAAAAACAAGTACCTCTAACAAAGGTGGCCATCCCAGATCAATTCCGACCTTCTCCAGCCACAAAGACAGCCCCAGCTGCCCACCGAGAAGGTCACTTCCAGCTGCTCTTGGTGACAGTGGGCCCAGGAGAGAAGAAAAAATTTCCTCAGCTGTCACAGGTGGCAGCCAGAGGAGGCAGTCTCTGGGAGGAACAGGATTTGGAGAATTAAGAGGAAATCATCAGTGGCAGGTCCCCGAGAGCAGGGCGACCGGAGGTGACCTAACGGGGAGGCCGCTGCTTCCTCCCAGGGCCAGGGGCTGAGTGGGCGTGGAGCAGCAGGGGGTGACACAGAGCATCTTACCGCTTCCATCTGGAATGCCATTCAGCGGCACTTACAAATAAATAACTGCAAAACTTTTATCCAAGGAAGAGGTTCGTTTAATTCCCGTTTAATTCCTCGCATGCTTTGCCAGTAACTCAGGCACAGAGTTCTAACAGGCCTCTAAGGCTCTAGCTGCAACCCGGCCACTGCGCCTCACAGCGCGTCAGTTCTGGGCCGGGCTCGCGTCCTCTCCGCGCCGCGCGCTCACCTCGCTCCGCGCGGGACGCCAGCCCGCAGCGCCGCCGCGCTGGTCCCGGGAGGCTCCCCGGTGCTCCTTCCGGAAAGCCTTCCTGTCCAGGCTGTGCGCCGAGCCCGTGCAGCCTCGCAGCCACCAGGGTAAAGTACAGATTCCTGAGCGAGCAGAGAGCTCCGGGAAGCCTTGGACTGGCTCTCTCCTCTCCGGCCCGGCCGGCGCCCTTTGGTCCTTGCTCTGCTCACCGTGCGCCCAGCCTTCTCACAACAGTGTCAGCCTGCGCTCTTCCTCCTCCTCTCAACCTGCGAGAGCCTCTTGCCCTTTGGCCTCCAAGGTAACCCCACAGATACTTTCTCCTTAGACTCCTGATTCAGCCCGGGAGGATGAAGCAGGAGGAGCTCAAGTTCAAAGCCAGCCTGTACTTGTCTCACAAAACAAATAAATAAATATATTTCTGTTTGTGTGTGAGTGTTTTTTTTTTTCGTTTTTGTTTGTCTGTTGGTTTATTTGTTTGAGATAAGAGTCTTATTATATATTGCAAGGCTGGACTTGAACTCACTATGGAGTCCCAGCTTTCTTGAACTCTTGGCGAATTTCCTGCCTCAGCCTCCCTAGTGTGGGATTACAGGTGTGCGCCTACAGTGCTGACTACAAACACATTCCTGACACAAGGGCTGGGGATGCAGCCCAGTGGTACAGCGCTTGCCTAGCACTGTGAGGCCCTGGGGGTCGATCCCCAGAATAACAACCACGACTAACACGGATGTGGCCGACTCCGAATGCCTCTAAGGTACCAGAGTATGCTAGAATCACCTCCAGTAGGCATCTCTGATTGAGGCTGTCACTTTCCCTGGCATTTCTATATTTTCGAAGAGAAGAGGAGCTGCTCGACCCTCCCCTCTGTTGGAGGTGTCTTCCCTGGGTTCTAGGAACAGGTCCTTCCCGTCTCCGGCAGTGACAACCCGGGTCTACCTAGCGATCAGCAGCGTCACCTAGTGGTCAGCAGCCCAGAACGGCGAGAAGAGAGGAGAGGAAACGGCGGGTAAGAGGGGCAAGAGACCCAGCTCAACCGTGCGGCAGCCAGAAAGCAGTCCAAACGTGCAAGCATAAACTTAACCAAGAAGAACACTTTTCTGCTTGCGAGAGAATAAAGAATTAATCTCAAAACGTGTATGAGGCAGACAATGGGGTTGCCTAAAACATAGGCCAGGCGTAGCGGTGCACCCCTAATAATCCCATCTACTTTGAGACCGAGGCAGGAGGATCTCGAGTATGAGGCCAGCCTGGGTAATGTAGGGACCTGGCTCAAAATCAAAAGGCCTGGGAATGTAGCTCAGTGGGAAGGTCCTGCGTAACAGAACAATTCCTGTGTGCCTCTTCTTTAAATCAATTCACTTTAATTAAATATTTTCCTTGGGAAATTTATTCCAGAGCTGGAGATTGACCCCAGGGCTGTATCGTCAGCAGAGGAAAAGTGCTTTTGAAGAAACCCATGGCATGGGAATCTAACGACTCAATAAAACTACAGATAAAGTATCTAATCAAGAGTGTGTATTTTCCAGTTTCTTTACCTTCACTGGATATAATAAGAACCCTCGAAATCCCACATCTGACCAATTCACACTCTATAAGATTAAGGATGATGCTGAGAGAAGAAAACAACAAAAAACCCTTAGTGTCTACACAATGATTATATGTAAATTTCATTACAACTTTTTTATGTTTTTTACCAACATAAATTTTTTATTTTGTTTTTTTGAGGCAGGGTCTTGCTATGTAGTTCAGGCTTGTCTTGAACTCACTATGTAGCCCAGGCTGTCGCTGAACTTGCAGCAATTCTCCTACTTCAGCCTACCGAGTGCTGAGATTACAGGCATGTACAACCATGCCCAGATTCAACCTGAAATTTTTTACCTAAAATTTTTATTAATCTATATTTGTGTTCTACTCCCTAGTTGCCAAAACAAGACTCAAATAACCGAGTAAAAAAATAGTTTTAAAATTTGACTATTTAAATGAAAAAAATAACAAAAACTGACCATTGGCCAGATGTGGTAGTGCATGTCTGTAGTCCAGGGAGGCTGAGGCAGGAGGATCATTGTGAGTTTGAGGCCAGCTTGTGCTACATGGTGAGTTCAAGACCAGCCTCAACTACATAGCAAGACCCTGTCTCAAAAACAAAAAAACCTGACCATTTACTGCAGCTGGGTGTGGTGGTGCACACCTATGACCCCAGCACTTGGAAAGCTGAGGCAGGAGGATCACCATGAGTTTGAAGCCAGCCTAGACTACATAGTGAGACTCTGTCTCAAAAAACAAAACAAATTAAAACTAACCATTTACTGAAGGAGGACTCTGTAGAGACTCTGCTATAATCTGTCCCCACGCCTGTGTTCCAAGACCCTTCACAGACAAAGCAGACACTTTTTCTATACTGGGCATTGTGCCCTGGGCCATTGCACTGGGCTACGTCCGCAGCCCTTTATATTTTGTATTTTTTGAGACAGGGTCTTGCTAAGTGACTCAGTTGCCCAGGCTTGGCTTACACTTGTGACCCTCCTGCCTCAGCCCTCACAGATGCTGGGATGGCAGGCATGTGCCACCACACCTGGCTAAAGCAGACATTTGGAAAGACAGGTACTATATAGATATTTAGATAAAGAAGAGTCCTTGAGTGGGGAACGATATCAGTCCTACATTTAAACTACCTGGAAAGCGAGATTCTACTGTAGCACATAATTACTTTTTCGTGTTTTAAAAGCCTCCCTTGGTATGCGTATTACGTGGTGCACCTGTTCTCACACATCCTACCTTGTTGGGTCTGATAGAATCCTGGTGATACCTATTCATACAGTAATTACGGTTCTGTGACCCCAGACATACACAGCACTATGTTGAAACTAGACTTTTCACTTCAGTGCCACATTTTCCAAACCAAAAATAAGTGTCCTTGTAGTGACAAAAATTGCACACCGAGAGCCAGGGATTTAGCTCAGCAGCATAAGCACCTGCCTGGCAAGCGCAAGGTCCTGAATTCAACTCCCATTACAAAAAAAAAAAAAAACCCGCACACAGAGGCATCCAGATCACTGCACTGTCGGTGATCTATCACCCCCAGTGGGCTGCTTTCTTGGCAAATTCCTAACCTGCAACCGCTTGAAAGAGGAGGAAACCCACAGAGCAAACAAAGGAGCCAGCGTTTCTATGGCTGGAGCAGGACTCCGAGAGTAGCTTTGGAGGCAGCCCCAGGGGAAGGGGTGACTTGCTGGGAACCGGTGTGTCCAGCACAAACACATGAAAATGCAGGAAGCTCTGGACTTCAGGGCAGGCCTGTGCCTGATTTTTCTATTTTGCCTGCCATTCCATCTATGCCTCACCCTGTGAGCTTACCATCCCACACTAGCTGGGAGACTTTTATGGCTAATATAGTTATAGAAGGGGTAATAGGTTCCATTGCATCAGCTCAATTTTATTGGACAAATTCAAAAAGAGTTTCCAACATACAGAGTTGAAAACAAACTGTCAATAAATAGCCAGATGGCTGGGCATGGTGGTTCCCACCTGTAATCCCAGCACTCAGGAGGCTGAGGCAGGCGGATCGCTGTGAGTGTGAGGTTAGTCTGGGCTACATACTGAGTTTAAGACCAGCCTGAATTACAGAGTGAGACTCTGTCTCAAAAAGAAAAAGAAAATAAATAAGTAGCCAAGTATGGTAGCAACCAGCTATAATTCCAGTATTCTAGGAGGCTGAGACAAGAGGATTTCAAGAACTTGTCTCCAAAAAAAAAAAAGTGGCAGGGGGCTGGGATGTAGCTCAGTGTGAACAAAGGTCCTGGGTTCACTCCCCAGTACTGGGGGGAAAAAACCTTTTAAAAATTTAAAATTTTAGCAGTGCAGAAATAGGTTACCCAAGGCCTTCATGAGAAGGTCTTTTAGTTCACTACAAAATCATAGGCTTCATTAAAAAAAAAAAAACAGACAGGAAAACACCTTCAAAGAATCTCAGGGCTCCTGCTTCAAAACATACTAGGTTCATGTGAAAAATTACCCTCTGCAGTCACCTCCACTGCAATGTGAATGTGGTCTTATTCCCTAAACTCCCCACTTGGTCCTGAAATTCCATTTGGAGATTCCATCTGTCCGGAGGCATCACAGTCATCGTCCCTTTGGGGCTGATAAGTGTGCCCTGCCCAGAGCTCCGGGAAGAGTTACTTTCCCCATAACGAACGCCCCACCGCTCAGGCTTGGCCTTCCCTCCACTCATCTCGGTGTCCTTTGATTAATGGAGCTGCCACCTGGAGGAGCGGATGTCACACCAACAAAGGCGCAGCCTGGAAACTGTCACGTCTCCTCCCGGTTGTCTGGGCCCGTCTATTCCATGAGCCTAGTGCATCTCCCACACGGCCCTGGTATTTCATTTTGGATCTGTTAATAATAAAGAGAGCGACACTGAAGTAGATCATTGAATTATTAATTCATCTAGAAATCATTTCTTTTGTTCAAGCAATGTGCTTCATTTCATATACATGGCTTTTCCCCTTATTTTTCCCTCCTGTCAGCCACACAGCTATTTAACCATTTAGATCAATATATACATCAACAGAAGGATTATTTTTTTTAGATTCTTTCTAAAGGTAAACCCTGCAATAATAGCATTGTTTGAGGTTTACAAAAAGTTCTTAAATAAAAAAATTTTTGCTTTAGTCCGAGAATGGATAGAAATTAAATTTGGCCATATGTGTTGGCACATGGTTATAACCTCAGCTACTTCGCAGGCTGAGGCAGGAAGTTCACAGATTTGAGGTCAGCCTGGGAAACACAGCAAGACCCTGTCTGACAAAATGAAATAAAAAGGGCTGGGGATGTAGTTCAGTGGTAGATTGTGGCATGCCTGAGGCCCTGAGTTCTGCCCCAGCTCCACAAAACAGACAAAAAACAAACAATGAAATAAAGGGGGGAACTGGGGACACCATCCACAAACGTTCTGGTGAGAAATGTAAGTAATAAAACATCCACCTGAAGGCAAAATATAGAAGTTCACCAAAAATACCACAAATATGCAGCTTACTAATGCGTGAAACATTAATGACCTTCAAGCAAGCACTCAGCAGAGACTGAAGTTTATGATTAATTAAAACATTAAAAAAAACAAGCTGGACATGGTGACACCTGTCTCTAACCCTGGCACTCTGGAGGCTGAAGCAGGCAGATCCCCATGAGTTTGAGGCCAGCCTGGGGTACATAGTGAGTTTGAGGCCAGCCTGAACTACAAAGTGAGACTCTGTCTCAAAAAAAATAATCCTATAGGGGATCTTCTGCTAGATATTCTAAAAGCATCAACCAAAAAATTACTAAGTAGAACAACTCTGGATCCTCAGGCAGCATAACTGAGTGCTACTGGTTATGCCACACAGCATCAGTATCATCTACTGGCAGTGTAATAAGAGAAATACTCCTCTGTTTGCCTACTGGCAATCTCTCATGTCTCTCTGTCTCTATCTGTCTCTCTGTCTCTGTCTCTGTCTCTGTCTCTCTGTCTCTCTCTCTCTCTGTATATAGATATATCTATATCTATATCTATCTATCTATATATCTCTATCTATCTATACATACATTTACATACACACAGGGATATAGCTCAGCAGCACAAGCGTCTGCCTGGCAAGCATAAGGTCCTGAGTTCGATTCCTGGTACCATATACTTTTTTTTTCCAGTACTGGGGCTTGAATCCAAAGCCTTCACACTGAGCTATGTCTGCAACGCCTCCCCCCCTTTTAAAAAATGTTTTATTTTTAAACAGGGTCTCACAAAATCACTAAATTGCCCAGGCTGGGCTCAAACTTGCTATCCTCCTGCTGAGGCCTCCTACTGTGCTAGGATTACAGGCATGCACCACCACGTCCAGCACCTATGTGGCTATTTTTAGAGCCCTGCTCATTAGAATTGGGTGGGTGCCCTATGATTCCCTTCTAAGCAAGTCTGAGAAATTCTGTGACTCAACAGTATTATTCTCTGTTTCAGTTTACTGCTGTCAGAGGCATTACTCATGTTTGCAAGAATTACTTCAGATTGCAATGGATATTTCATATCTAAATCACGCAGTTTCTAAACTTTCCTGGCTTTCAAAATTTCTTCTCAATCAGGCATGTCGGTATATGCCTGTCATCCCAGCTACTGAGGAGGCTGAGGCAGGAGGATCACATTCAAGGTCAGTACAGGCACCTTAGTGAAACCCTGTCTCAAAATAAAATATACAAAAATAATTTTTCTTTTGTTTTGTTTTTGGTTTTTTTTTTCTGGTACCGGAAATCAAACTCATGGCCTCGCACTTGCCAAGCAGGCACTGTGCCACTGAGCTAAATCTCCAGCCCCAAATATACAAAAATAAAAAGGTCTGGTAATGTAGTTCAGTGCTCTCTGGGTTCTACCTTCAGTATTGAATTTTTTTTTCTTCTCTGTAGTCATTAGAGATTAGAAACAGCGGCTCAGACATCCACCCTCCGTTCTGTCTATTCAAGGACGTGTGGATTCTGGGAGAATGCCACATTTGCTGTTCTGGTAGAAACTTCCTCCTCCTTCTTCCTGGTAGTTTCTCTCTTAGTGGGTGCTGCTCACAACTACTTTGCCCAAATGTCCAGTCTGTTATCCTCCATGAAACTGAGGGCAATGTGATTTCTTGGAGGTTTTTTGTTTGGTTGGTTGATTTTACTTTTTTTCTGGTACTGGTGATGGAACCAGGGCCTCACCCTGCTAGGCAGACGCTCTACCCCCGCTCGCCCCCGGCCTGCAGTCACTAAGCTTGAAGCTCATTACTCATCTTAGACAGGCAGGGAAGCCTTCAGCATCATCTGAGCGTCTCCCCTGGACCTGTCTGGAAACAGGTCCCCTCCCCCTTCAATCCTTAAAGATCAAAGCCCTTCTGGTTCAGAAATTTGGAAACCTCAAGGAGCGGGGCCCAGTCCCCCGAGATTTTTCACGTGCGGAGACAATTAGCTCTGTAGCCGTTTGTCAAGTTAATCGCTTTCCTTGAACTCTTCTTACCTTCCGAGAGGGACAAAGGCTGCTGCCCAGCCGAGGTCCCTGGGTCATGCCCTAAGGTGCCTGGGAGACTCCAGCGCTGTCTCCCTGGGCGTTTCCATGGCAAAGTGAGGAAGGTTAATAAAAACAATAAAAAAAAAAAGTGAGGAAGGTTGGGACCCCAGCACCTCTAAGCGGCTAACAGGAGGCACCTGGGGCCACCCATCCAGCACCGGAGAGACTATTTGCACCCCACGCGCGAGCCAGGTTTTGGGCTCGTGTGTCCAGGGACACCCTTCAGGAAGGGAAGGGTGTCACCTCCTTTCGCTTTCTAAGCAGGGGAAGAGCGCTCGTCCTTCATCTGTGGAGTGTCCAGTGCAACATTCTTGGGCAGCACTACAGCCTGGCAGGGAGAGGGCGGGGCGATGTGTTTATTACAGCACTTCCTTTAAGGTAATGAACAGGACATCTGTCTCTGATCCAGAACACCTGATGTGTGCGTGCAGGACAAAATGAATGAAGAGAAGTGTTACAGACCGAACGCATACTGTGGACCGGGACGGGCTCCTCCGCAGCCGCAAATCACGGCCGGCTTTGGAGAAGGACGGGCAATTCGCCCAATGAAACGCCTAGTCCCGCCTCCCCAGCCTGGCGTGGGCGGGGCTTTGCCCGAGACCTCAGGCCCAAGATTGGCAAAGCCCACTGCAGCCCGAATTGGGCAGAACAGGAGAGCTCAATTTTGGATAAATAACAAATGCTCCTTTTTTTTTCTTTACTGGAGATAGGCAAGAACTCTCCCACTGAGCTAGACCATCCTCAGCCTACAGATATATTTTTTAGTATAGGTAAATCCCAAATACTGCATGAGATACACTTTTTAAAAATCTATTGTTGTTTGAAATTCAAATTAACTATGAGACAGGGACCACCACCTTGTGACAGAAGGCAGAGATGACCAAATAAACCCTTGGAGGCAATGAAAGCTTTGCAGCTGGAGTGTTTCAAAAGACTGTCATGAGTGATAGAATCACAAAAGCAACATGTTTGCATAAATTGTGAAAATTGTTACCTAGAAAACAAAGCAGAATTTAAATAACCCCTCAGCTTCCCTTGCCCTTAGTTAATTTAAAATCACTAATTTTGGAGGACACGCCGCTGGGTGATGCATTCTCAGCGCCCACTGGCTGTGCTATAGACAGCGTCTCTGATTGTGGGTTATGATAAAGGTTGCCTGGGTTACTTCCCAGGGACATAAAGGCCACTATTCTTGAGAACAGTGACTCTTCCTTGGGCATGGAGGTGTCTGATGGGTCACTAAAGTGGGACAAAGGCTCAGCATCCCTGTCTTTGTGCTGTGTCTGTCCCCTTTGCAGTCTTAGCCCTTGAGACAGACTGTGCTAGGCTCCGCATGTGACGTGTTCATCATGGAAGAAATGACCCAAGAGCTTGGCCTCTCGCCCACTGGAGCTGGTGGTGTGTTTCTTCCATCCCACCTGTGCTTCCTCAGCAGCTCAAGCACAGCCCTGTTACAAGGCCAGGACACGTATGCAGATGACGACCCCAGCCGCGAGCACAGCCCAGCAGCTCCTGAACGAAGCTGACCTCCCGAAAGCTCGCCAAGTACAAGGCTGGGGTGGGGAGCACAGGACGATGGCGCCAGGTGCAGGACAATCAACAGCTCTGGGAAGAGTTGACCACGCCACCTGCCGGTCCACGTCCATCACAAAAAGGAACATCTTTCGACACCACGGCCCTGAACAATGGTGATCGTTGGATTTCGGTCCACCCTAACAAGTCAATAAATACCTGCCGCTCTCCTTCTGCGAGCAGCAGCTTGGTTGCTCTGCAGAGAAATTGCTGGCTCCTGTTGGGCAAAGCCAAATTCGGCTAAAGCCTCTCATGCTCCCCCAAGAAAGTGCTGCCTGTGCAGAGTGTGCACCAGTCTTATTTCTGCGATCTCTGGGTCAAAAGATCCCATCAGCCCATACCAACGGCACATTCTGTGTTTTTATTTGCTAAAACCCAAGCTAGGGCACCCGCCCTGGGTGTGACTTCTAGTCTGGCACAGGTACTTGGTTTCTATTAGAACCTCTTTAAAAACAAGTCTCAGTTTCTATACACAAACATCGGGAAGAGACCCCAGAGAAGGGGACAGAGAAGAGCAGGGCTGCTTTGACCCAGACCAAAGTCCTACGCCCCCTCGGCCTGCTGGAGAGAGCGCTTGCTCCACGCTCTGTGGCACTTCTCCCTGGTGAGCCACACTGAAGAAGCAGCTTGCACAGTGTTTGCCCAGAGAAGACTGTTTTGAAGTATTAATTGAATGAATGGATGAAAGTGGCCCAACTAGAGACCCTGCAGGTTAGCAGCAGAGGTCGGTGGTGGATCATGGAGGAGGAGGTTCTGCCCCAGGGGCTTTGTCGTTGAGTCCCTCTCAGGGCCAGGAGGGGGCAGGAGAAGCCTGTGGGAAATGAGCCTTGATGCCCAAGTTCACCTCCCAGGACAAAGTGCTCTCTCCTGCGGGCTGACTGTCCACAGGGAGGCGCTTGGCTTTGATCCTGGTCAAAGCAGCCCCTCTTCCCTACCGGGATTCATGATGATTTGGAAGCCAAGATGTGTTCTTAAAGAGGTTCCACAGAAACCAAATGCCTGTGCTAGACTGAGTCACAGCCAGACTGTGTGTGTGTGTGTGTGTGTGTGTGTGTGTGGTTTCGGTTTGTTTTCTTTTTGTGGTACTGAGAGTTGAACCCAAGGCCTTTGCTACATGCCCAGCCCTTTTCTTAATTTTTTTTTTTTGTTTGTTTGTTTTTAAATTTTGAGACAGGGTCTTGCTAAACTGTTAAGTTGCGCACTCTCCTCCCTCAGCCTCCTAGGGTGCTGAGATTACAGGTGTGCACCACTGGGGCTGGCTCTCTTTTCATCTTTTTTTTTTCTTTTTACGTTTTATTTATTTATTTATTTTATTTTTAGAGATAAAGAATGAAAACACATTAACAAACAAACAGACATAAACCAGACAACACCCACACAATAGAAGCAATATAGAATTTCAGACAGGGTGATAGGAAATTAACAGTGGTTGTTGTATTACATATTGTTATCTTCAAATTGGTTACTCAGTTAAACAAATATAGGCATGTAAGATTGATCAAACAATTAAACATTAACTGTTCCTTTCAATAAAGCAATAGAAGTCAGTAGTACGACTCAGCTATCCTATGTGTATGTGTATAGAAATATATATATACATATTTTTTCCCTTCTTTCTCTTTTCCCTCATCCCAGTTGTTCCCTCCCTTTGAGCACTTTCTTTCCATTTCACAATATCTATTATACCTTTCAGATTTTATTTACTCTTTCAGGTTCCTACACTAGTGAGGCAATACAGTATTTGCACATGTGGGTCTGATTTATTTCACTTCTGAGTATGGACTCTAGTTGCATCCATTTACCTATGAAAGCCTCAAGTTTACCTTTCTTTATAGCTGAGTAACATTCCATTATGTAAAAGTACCACATCTTTTTTACCCATTCCTCAGTGGATGGGCATTTGGGTTGCTTCCATGGTTTAGTTTGTAGTTCTTCTGGAAAAATATCCAAAAGGGAAATAGCTGGGTTGAATGGGACCTCTAGTCCTACTTTACTGAAGAATCTCCAGACTGATTTCCACAGGAGTTGCACCAGTCTACAATTCCACCAACAGTGCAGTAGTGTTCCTTTTTCCCCACAGCCTCACCAGCATTTGTTATTGGTTAACTTCTTAATGCTAGCCATTCTTTCTGGGGTGAGATGGAATCTCAGTGTTGTTTCAATTTGCATTTCTCAAATGACTAATGATGTTGAATATTTTTTCATGTATGTATTTGCCATTTGTA
>NW_004955769.1:0-21060 GCF_000276665.1 Chinchilla lanigera
CATCGAAGTCAGTGTAGGGTTCGTCATGGAGCAGGGCACCGGAACCAAAATCAATGAGTTTGGCACAGCCCCGGCGGAGGTCTATGAGGATGTTCTCATCTTTGATGTCACGATGGACAACTCCACGGGCATGGCAGTGCTGGACAGCTGCCACTACCTGGGCAAAGAAGCATCGGCTTCGGGCCTCCCCCAGGGGGCCTTTCTCCGTGATGTAGTCAAAAAGATCCTGGGCGGGCAGAGGGCGCTCGAGGACCAGCATGAAGCCCTCTGGTGTTTCGAACCAGTCAAGGAGGCGGATCACACCAGGGTGCCCACTGCCTTCACACACCTTCCACAGCAGTGCCACTTCAAGAGGGCACGAGACCGAGTCCGACAAAGGGGACCAGCCCAGCACACGATTCCGCGGAATCACTTTGATGGCCACCTGGAGTCGATCAGTGACGCGGTGTCCCGCGAAGACAGTGCCAAAGCCCCCCTTACCCAGGAGGGGGCCGAGTCGATACTCGGCCTCGAACGCTTCCCGATCCTTGCCTCCTGGCGGCAGCGTGGGGGTCACGGGGGGCGCAGAAAGCCCCTGCAGAGGCTTGGTCAACATGGAGGAGGCGCTGCGCAGATTGAGCCCGCTGAATCCGCTGAGCCCGCAGGGCGTGGATGCCCGGGGCAGCGCGGCTGGGGAGCCAGGGCTGGGGGGCGCCAGGGTGGAAGGCAGGGAAATTGGTGGTCCGGAAGCACCCGCAGACAGCGCAGCGTTATCACTCGCCGCGCTCGCCAGCCCCAATCCAGTATGGTTTTTGTTCTTGCAATAAGGGTTTTCCAGAGGCTTTTCATTACATAAATGCATAGCTATTTGAATTTTCATCACTAGTCAATTAAGACAGTTATATTCTATCAAGATGTGCTGAAATTTCTAAATCATTGATTTTAGATATTTTCTTTTCCTTTGGCCTGATTATCAATGTAGCTTTTCAATATGGAAACCATAAATATATGGATAAGCAAAGTAAAAAGAGAACTGTGATGTTACTCAGATACAACTACTTTCACTTTTGGGGAACAATCTTTTCTACTTTTATCTATGAATATACACATGCATAAAAAAGTTAAAGGAAGAAATAGGTTCATAATACACACATTGTTCTCAAAATTGCTTTTTGTACTTAATGAATCATGAAACATTAACCAAACAATACATGCACAACACGAACGTCTTGTTTAATATCTGTACAACATCTCCTTTTGTGAAGGTGCTATCATTTGTCTTTCCGTTCCATCACCAATGGAATTTTGTATGACATTACACTAATATGGTCCTTGTAAAAACTTTCGCACACTGGTTCAGTTTTTCTTTAACATTGATCTCTCAGAATTAATCACACGTTTAAGTGTAATTGCTGAGTACAAAGACCTATATATTTTGAAGGCATTTGAAATATATTTTCCTCTAAGAAGAATTTTACCAATAGGGTATGAAATGAACACCTTCTCCACACTCATTCTATTAGCGAGTAATATCCTCTTGAATTTATGTTAACCCAAATGAGTGAAGGAAAAAGGGTTCACTGTTTTGGTTTGCCTTACTTCAAATACTGAGAGTTGAATCATTTTTATATTTTCACTGTTCTTATCTTTTAATCTTTTTTTTGCAATCTTTGCCTTTTGGGGGAATAGGAGAAGGTGTATTCCTTGGTGCTTGATAGCTGTATTTTGAACATTATTCTTTGTTATGAATCTTTCCAGTTTGCCTCTTTGAATTTGCAGATGTTGATTCTTTTTGCAATGAAAGTTTCGGATGGTCATGTGGTCACTAGATTTCCATTTCCTCCCATTCTAAATGGCTCCAGATCTTGGTTTACATTTCCCTAGGTGCTTGTGTCTGCTTCTCTATCTGTCAGTAAATAACTGTTTCTCTTAAGCTTTCTTTCCTTTCTTTCACTGTTGAATTCTTATCTTGAACTGCCATAAATTAGGGCTGTCATCTCAATAGTTTCTGTTCTACTAATTAAGTTTAAAATTTTTACTCCCTCCTCTGAGTTTATAAAGCAGTAGGTGGAATCCTATTTGTCCCTGTATAAAATAAAAACTGAATAAATTGAGCTCTTTTCTTACTTAGGTGGCCTCCTGGTTTATTTAAATGGTTCAGTGAGCTGGAAAGTACTTTTCCTGATCTAGTTGATGTGAAAAAATTTTGATCCTGAAAATGGCTATTGTATATTATGTAAAAGATGTTAATGCCAGTAAAAATTGTTTGAGTTCAACTCATTGCTTCATAGAACTCTTTCTTGGTGACAAATGTCATAAGTTTAAATTATAGGTCTTTACGCAAAAATGCTATTTAACCTTTGTTAATTAAATAATCAACACATTGTCATTGGAGAGAGCCCCCTGCCATGCAAGGGCTTTGTGTACATTAGTCAGACCTGTGATAATTATCCAAGGTGAGATGTGAGTTTAATTTGTGTATCATTTTTCATGTGAAAGGCTATGCAAGTGTTACAGTTAAAGATTAATTATGAAGATGCTGTATCTACCTAAAATGAATGACACAACCATCAAATGCACACAAGAATAGGGCAAAATAATAAAGTGTTGCATTAAACAAAAAAGATGAAAATAATGGTCTACAGGGATCATGAAAAATACACTGCCCTCAAATTCAGAGCTTAATAGTATTCCAGGGAGGTAACTTTAGTCCCAGAGCACCTTTGCCCCAACAGACTAGCCACTCATTGGCCGTAGAAAGAAGTCACATCAAAGCCCACACATGAACTATTAATTTTTGTATGTTTGGTTCATTACCATGAAAAGTCTCTCTTGTTGTAGAGCCTGTAATCTTACAGGGGAAAGAGACATCTAACAATAAACTCAGCAAGTAAATAAAATATGTCCCGTGTTAGAAAGTAGTAACCACTACTGGAAAAGTGAAGTCGAGCAGTGCTAAGTGGGATCTGGAGGTGGAGTAAGAGGTGGTGATTTGAAATAGAGCAGTTAGGCTTGGCCCCACTGCAAGAGGACCGAGAGAACGCATGAACATGTTCAAGAAGGAGAGAGGTCTGCCTGACAAAGAGGTGAGGGGCGCTGTCTGCAGGTGAGGGAGGCAGGTGGGGAGGGAAAAGAGCGGGGTGGGAGCAGCTGCAGGGTACTTGGAAGAGCAATGCACTGATCAGTTCAGGAGCTTCATAAGGGACTGGAAAAGGCATTTCTAAAACGACAGCCAAGGACTTGCTCTGTGCCGCTGGGTTCATATCAGTGTGCTCACCAACAGCCGCACTAACATGCAGGGCACACTTTGACGTTTGGCACCACGTAACCAGGGCCGAAGGAGACATCAGCTGTGGCTGCAGAGCTCTACATTTGGACATTGGCTTTGGGGTTCACTGCCTTGTGGCTTCCTTGGATCCCCTTGGGTCTCAGTATCCTTGGGTGTGACACCAGTGGAACAGCGCATACCATGCAGGGCCATACTAACAGAGGATAGTCTATCTCTTTGAATGAAAGCTTAGTTAATGGTGGATGTAATGGTTGTTACTTTTATGGGTATGAGAAAAACTATGAAAGAACAGAGCTAAAATGAATTAAATATGGCTAAGAGGGTGCATGTACTTAAATTGTATAAATCATCATAAGTCTAGAAACAGCGTGAATACCATGGGTTGCATGGTGTCCCCACTTAACTCATCAGTTGAGGTCCTAAGCCCCAACATGACTGTGTTTGGATGACCTGGTGTCTTTAAAGAGGTATCAAGGTTAAACACACGGTAAGGGTGAGTCCCTAATCCAATGGAATTGTAATTGCTGTCCTTGTAAGAAGAGGAGGAGACACCAGGGAAGGGACCATGTGAAAACACAGCAAGAAGACAGTGATCTGCAAGCCAGAGAAACCAACCTGTTGATATCTTGATCTCAGACTTTTAAGCTTCCAGAGCTGCGAGAAAATAAATATCTCTCGCTCCATCTACTCAGTTTACGCTATTTTGTCATGGCAGCGCTAGCAGGACAAGCCAGCTGATATCAACTAGCCTCGGAGAATGACATTGGACTCCATCTTCCAGCTGCACTGTTTCTTGAAAGTACAGAGCTAGGGTGGGTGTTATTTCAATCTTGCCTGCTGTGCGGATGGCCTTAGACTGGGGGAGCTTGGAGCTGCCACAGAGAGCCTGAGTCTGTGACTGGAATATACGGAAGACTGGAGCTAATAGGAGTGTCCAGATGACTAACTCTGACTTTGGCTCTTTTGCAGTGGTATTTGTCCTGGGTGAGTAAAGGAGAAAAAGCAGCTCTGTGCTTACACAGCCCAGACCTTCCTGAGTAGTTTCAGATACAGAACCTGCGATTTCTCGTGTTCCATATGTTACCATTGTGTCTTAGGTCTTGATTGTCAACTTGAACCCATACAAATCCCCCTATGATGTCAGTGTGGGTCTATGCATAAAAACCCTGTTACCCAGTGAAGCTGAGAACCCCGAACTGGCTAAAGCCATTTTTGGGTGGAGGGAGCTAAAGGGAATTGAATGCCATTCTTCCGCAGAGCTATGTGATTGACAGATGTAGATCAGTGATACGGCTGTCAGGGTAGATGTTGAGGGCACATGTGGAAAAAGCTTTTCCACACTCTGAGAACTGGGTTTTGTGGAATCGCTTTTTCACATAATGCTCATGGGTGTTCATTCATAATTTCAATCAATAGAATGGATTTTCTGTACTTCATTATCACTGCATGGACTTTTTTATGTCCTCAGATTAAAGGACATGCACAATATGTGACTCCAAAGTATGAAGCTAGAAGGATATTTCCAAACAAAGGCTGAAGGCATACTAAGATTCTAGAATACTCGTAGTGTCCAAGTGTGATCAGGTGTGGTGGTGCATACCTGTAATCCCTCCTCACTCAGGAGGCTGAGGCAGGAGGATTGCTATGAGTTCAAGGTCAGCCTGGGCTACAGAGTGAGCTCAAGGCCAACTTGAACTGTGTAGTGAAACTCTGCCTCAAAAAGACAAAAAAAAGAAAGTATTTTCAAATGTAACTTGTTCTGTGATGGGATTGGAATGAAGAGGTTCTGGGAACAGGACAAACATGTTAAAATATTTGTTTTAAAAAAACTGATAATAATGGGACATCAGTTGTAGCAGGTAGGCACTGTCCCAAAATGTCACATATTTCAACTCTTAGAGATAAGTATTACTATGAACCCCATTTAACAGGTAAGAAAACTGAGACAAAGAGAATTAATTTCTTCAGTGTCACAGAGACACATACTGGTAGTAACTGGCCAGGTTACCAAGCTTTCAAACCTGCACTTATTATGCTAGAGCTGCCATTCAAACCTGCACTTACTACGCTAGGGACCGGGACATATGAGGATTTTTCTTCTCTCACATCTAATGTGTTTCTAGCTATTGCTGTGCTTAGGTATGGAAAATGCTGAAGACTGCTTAATATCAAAGAAGTGTCAGTCACCACTTTCCAGAATTTTGTCCCTGCAGCCACCAGGATGGTTGACATTGGAAGGGGAAATGCCAATCTCACAATTTAGAGCCATGAATGTAGATGCGTGAATCAATCTAAAAACTTAATATTACAAGTCTGAAGCCGAAGCAGGTACAGGCTTTGGCCGCTGGATGGTGGGTGGTTGATCCTCTCCCTACTCTCAGTCCAACAGCTCTGATTTCAAAGGACGTTGCTCTCTGAAGCAGCTCCGACAGTTCCAAGTCCCTCACAGATGCTGGGACCTGAGGGAACACAGTGCTAAACACCCTCGTCTGGCTCATATCCGAAGCGTAAATTACTTACAAGTGCTTTAGTACCTTTCAGGGCAAACCCAAACTTGAAATGTATCATTAGCTTAGCGCTGTCTAAATATTTCTCTTACAAATATCTTTTTATTATTGTGCATATGGCGTCCTGCTGGTGGATTCTCTTAGATTTGAAACAAAATTAGCATCTTCCTGCTGATCTTAGTACTTCCCACATCACTCCCTCTTTCTCCGTTTCACTGTCTGTAAGGTCTGTCTGTGAAAGGATTTATTCCGAATAGCTATATCTAGTCTCTTTCAACTCAGAGTCAAGATTCTCCTGTGTTGATATTCAGCCAGCACATTGTTTTCCTCAGCCCCAGAAGCCAGACTTTGCGTAAGGCTGTGTGGTTGCTATTCCAAGGTCAAGGCTGGGCCGGTGGATCTGGAGGGCATCAGCACAGCTCTGGTAAGCAAGTCGTCATGGATGTGTGGGCTTTCTATGGCCAGGAAGGTAGAGGGAAAGAACAGAAGCTTGCTGTCTTAGTTAAAATACCCAACACTCAAAACTTAAAGGAGTTTATTTTGGCTTATATGTTTCATCCATTGCTGAGTATCTGCAAGGCAGGGAGGCATGGCAGAAGGGTCTGGTGGAAGACAGCTGCTCACCTCATGGGTCTGCGAAGTAAAGAGTGAAGGGTGGAGCCAGGGAGGCAGATATGCCCTTCCGGTCATGCCCCCAGGCACCCACCTCTGCCCCCGAGTCCCTGCTTTTCAACACCAAGCCAGCTATAGCACCCTGTAACCTATTTACCTGCCACAAACCTCTGCCTCTCAGTGCATGGGCTTTGCGGGGGACATCCAGATATTCACCATCACACTTCGGAGTGGAGACAAAGGGAATCAGTAGATAGGCGGAGAAAGCAGAATGGAGGAGGGTTTTGAGGTCAGGATTTCAAGGAGAGTAAAGGTTACAAATGTTAAATTGTACCAGAAAGTCAAGGAAAATAAGATGACAGTAAGAGGCTGTTGAACATGGTTATTTTTGAGAGATACTTCAGTGCAGAAGTGAGAGGCTGATTAGTAAGCAAATAGATTTAGCTAGTACGGTCACACCCCTGGTCTAAGAATCAGTCACAGCAAAAGATGGCTGTCCATTGTCTGACTGGAAGTGGTGATGAGAGACTTTGAAGCTCGTGTGTGTGTGTGTGTGTGTGTGTGTGTGTGTGTGTGTGTGTGAGGCCAGGATGGACATAGGATGGAGCTGGGAAAGATGGCAATACTAGAAGTTCCATGTCCCCAAACAAGAGTTTTCCTCACATCCTCAGCTTTCTGGGATATGAACAGTTCAGATCCCAAGTGTTTGCTTCTCCTGTGAGGCAGGTGCTCATGGAGAGGAAATTTGGTAACCTCAAGGGAAGGAACCTAGCATCACAAAGAAACATGACAAGACTTCTGAAAATACCAAGCACTGTAGAAGAAGTACAGTACAGCATGACCTGTATCTGCTGACCCGGAACCAAGCAGAGAACAGAAAATGGGGAAATTAACACAACAGACACCTTAATTGTGGGTCTGGCTTGCAGTAGCAGCAAAAGTGCTATAATGATACTGGGAACAGGGGATGATGACAAATTACTGTGAATAAGAATTGGTTGGAGAGATCTAAATGACAAAAATTATAACTGTTGAAATAAAGATTTCCTTGGAGGTGTTGAGTAGCAGAATAGAGAGAGAGGACTGAAGAACATCATAGTGTGTTGGGATATTGGGTCAAAACCTTCTCTGAAGCAATAGGAAAGGATAAAGACATTAAAAGAATGAAGGAAGAGTTAAGAGCTATGGAGACTAGAAGTGTTAAAATCTAACTATAAAGAAAAATGATCCAGAATTTTCTAGAAGAAACAACGATAGACTTTAGGTTGAAGGGGTTTATAAAGTCCTAAACAGGGTAGATAAGGTTGGGGTGGTGGTGGTGTTCCTACGATCCCAGGACTCTGGGAGGCTGAGGCAGGAGAAGCAAATGTTTGAGCTCAGCCTGAGCAATTTAGCCAGTGAGTGAAACACTGTATCAAAGTAAAAAATTAAAAATTAAAAAAAGAGAAAGGGCTAGGGATGTAGCTCAGCAAGAAGGCCTTGGGTTCAATCCCTAGTATCAACAACAAAACCAAACAAAACCCCACAACACCTATATCTAGAGTGATGGACCCACACTGACCAGGAGCCACACTGGGGACTCAGAAGCCCTGCAAATGTAGATGGAAAAAACCTTACTGCTTTACTCCCACAAACTTCTAAAAGAAATTCAGCATTTACCAAAATATTATAATAGTGGTAGTAGCACTTGTGATGCTATCATTGGTAAAGTAAAAAGTACTTTGTATCACATTACAGCTGTAGATTTTGTAACATATCATATGTTGATTAATCATTATGATGATTAATTTGAATGAATGTAATTTTTAGGCTTGACACTAGGCCTTGTAACTTAGAGCACTAGTATAGGAAATATTATTTTAATATTGTGAATGTTTTAAATATTTAAAAACGTCCTTTCAGTTAAATCTGGTTTCTTTTGTGATTCTGCACATTTTATTTTATTCGTATAAAACATTATGTGGGGAAGGAAATACAGGCTTCCTCAGATTACTAAAGAAACCTGTGGCCCCAAAAGGGCTATGAACGCCTGGATTCTCGTGAAGTTAAGGGACATGAAAGGAAAATAATAAAAAGTCCTAAAAGCTTACAGAGAGTAAAAACAGGAATAGAAATGCCTGGCTTCTATGTTAAACTTCTCAACAGCAGCCCTGGTTATAAAGGAAAATGAACTAATATCTTCAGGCTGTTGATTTAGATGTGAGAACCAGCGGAGACATCCACAGGCAGCAAGGTCTCAGAAGGAGTCACCTAGGAACTCTTCCTTTCCCTTCCTTCCTTCTTTCCTCCCTCCCTTTTCTTCTTTTTTTTTTTTTTTTTGGTTTTTCTCCGGTACTGGGAACCGAACTCACGACCTTGCGCTTGCCAGGCAGGCGCTTTTGCCGCTGAGCTAAATCCCCAGTCCCCCCTCCCTTTTCTTCTTAACCTCTTCTCTCGTCTCTGTCTCTGTCTCTGTCTCTGTCTCTGTCTCTGTCTCTCTCTCATTTCCTGGGGTGCAGATTCAAACTAAGTAAAAAAGGGAAATGAATCCAAGAAGAGATAAAAAATGTAGGAAATAAGAATAAGTAAAAAGAAGAATGTAAATACTGATATTCTCTACTAAGTGACCATGAATAAGTATATTCATAATGCCATACAATGAGAAAAATAGTTGGTATCAACATGGAAGGCAGTGTGTGAGGAAAGTGGTCAGCATGTGCTTTGACTTCTGATTTATTCAGAAGGACAACATAGATACTGATGCAGCTTAGTGGATGATACACACAAAAGCATCCGTGTAAGTCTTAATGTGGTAAGGGTAGCTGCCAGAGAAACAGAAGGAGAATGTCCTAGTTTCAAATCAGTGGGATAAGACTCAGTTATCAATTGAAAGTAGACAAGGGAGTGGATAAAGAACAGTAAATAAAAAACACAAGTGAAGTGAAAATACAGAGATATACCCTAAAATGCCTGTCATTACAATCAGTAAAAAAAGGACAAGATTCAACAATATGATGTGCAAAAGACACATTTAGGCAGAACAGAATGGAACATATATAACGGTATAGCAAACACCTGTAGAATTCTAACACCTGCACAAAAAAACAAGGTAAATATTTACAACAAGAAGGCCAGTGTAGCAGTTCTGGAGCAGAAACAAAACTGTGAGGTGAAAAGCATCATAAGGAACAAAGATGGAAATTATATATTGATATAAGTAACAATAAATCAGTAAGATTGTGAACATGTGTAACTAGCAAAACACTTCAAGTTATACAACGCTACCATCACTAGAACTATTGAGAGAAATTCATGGAATGAAGTTTGAAATTTGTACTCAAAAACTGCTAGGTCAAGAGCAATACTTGAAAAAAAAAAAAAGAGCAATACTTGGTGAAATTGGGCACACACATAGTCCGTGAGTCAATGATTCTTCTGGATGGACACACACATACACACATACACGCACTCATGCATGCATATGTGCACACATGCACGCACACACACACACATACACGGAACTCTCATGCAGGTAACAGGGAACATGCATAAATATATTCATGGTCACTAGGTTGGGAGAAACCTAGATATTCACCCTCTGTCACCCGGAGCTGGGATAAGTGACACACTGAATATGCGCATGGCAATAGTCTTAGGACTACAAAAACAGATCTCAAAAACATAAGGCTGAGTGAAAAAGAGTAAGAAATAGAATGAGGTTTGTGGTACAATATTATGTCCACAAAGTATGTCGCTCTGAAAGCAGCACTATGAATTTTCCAGAACATACGTTGATTTTGAACAAATTTGTAGTGGGTAGAATTAGAAGGTCATGGGTGAAACATAAAAGACACTCAGGTGGATACCAGAGATGAGGGGAGAATAAAATTGGGAATGGTTAAAAAAAAAAAGGAAAAATAACAAGGTAAAATTAAACCAAAAGCGGAACGCTTTCAGGGGCTAACAACAGGACCCTGCAATGAGGAGAGTCCTGCGATCTTACGTGTCAGGGTCCCGTGTCAGTGGGCAGGACAGAGGGAACCCACTGATGGGAAGTAGCCCTAGTTGCCTGAGGGCACCACCAATAAAAAACGAGCATCTCTCTCACTATCTGAGTGTGCCCTGGGGGGAACTATGGGGCTGAATATTTATCCCTTCAATAGTTAATGTCATTTACACTAAATTTTTTTTATAACTTTTTCTATGTGACAGTTGCCATTTATCCTCATGAAGTTCGGTTAAATAACTTGGGAGAATAAAAACACCCCTATAACAAATCAGTTGATAAGTTTGTTGAAGTTTTTCCACATTGCTTGCAAAATTGGTGCCTTTATATTAACATGCCTCCTCTGGGCCAGACCATCCCAGTTGCCATGGAGAAGTCAGGTTGGGAGACTGGAGTCCCAGAAGTATTTGCTCCTGAGGCTCTGAGCTGCTTCGTGCAGATGGTGAACCATGGGACTGGCTCCTAAGCTTAGGTTCAAACCATTCTTCAAACCACCACCTTAGAAATTCGTAGCTCGGCTCCTGTGGATGAGTAGGTGGTGAACAGACTGCCTTCCACTGGAGGGCTCAGAAGATCCTGAAACTACACCAAGCCAAAAGTCTTAGAGCATCCTTCATTGCTATCTTTCCTTCATGTTCAGAACCCATGCATTCCACCTTTGCAGCATAACCAGAATCCCACACCTCCTACCACTTTCGCCGCAACAAGTCTAAGGCACTGGCATGGCTCACTAGTTTGCTAGAGGAGCCTATGAACTGAGCTTCCTCGTTCTCTCCCTGCAGCCTTTCCCACAGCCTGTCCCCAGCACAGCAATCAGAATCCTTAAACATGAAAGCCATACCATGTTGTAAAGAACAGTTTATGGGTGAGGCAGTCAGCTAGTGGACGGGCCCGAGACAGAGTGGGGTAATCAGCTGTGTTGATGGGAATGAAATAAGAGACAGGGAGCTAGGACTTTGGACCAAGGATGAACTTCCTTGGAAGGAAATGCTGGACTGGAAATGCATCCCCTTCCCTGCTAAACGCTGCTTTGGTCTTTCACTTTTTTCCTCACCCACACCTGGAGGTGGTGGTGGGAATTTGCTTTTTTGTTGTTTTTTTTCTTCTGCAAAGCTTCTGTGAATAGTAAATATATTAACATCAGATAAAATGTGTGTGCTTGTCTGCTCTTAAAAAAAGTACCCCACTGATTTGACTCTGTTGGGAACATATGAATAAAAGGGGCAGAACTAACGCCTATCATCATTTGCTTCAGGTGTTAGAGTCTTGATTGTAGCACACACAGGTGGAACTGCAAGAGTGAATCAGTTCTGAGCACAAAAGCGTCAAGGACGAGAAACGTGAGAGGCACGTGCTGGCGGAGGCTGGCCGGCTTCGTCTGTAGCAGGAGCGAGGTTGGGGCATCCTTCTGGGAAGAGAGTAACTGACTTGTATTGAGCCGCAGAGCCTAGAGGAAGGTGGCTGGGCTAAGAATGAAATAGGATCCCTGGGGAACAGCTGTGAAGGAAGGGACATTTTGGAAAAGAGCTTCTATAATTTATTTGCACTTATGCTTTGCATAAAGTGTACTTACTTTATTTAGCTTTTTAAACTAGACTTTTATCTAGCAAATGATTCTAGTTTTTATTTTTTGCTTATAGCAGTAGTTTTCAATCATGACATCACTCCTCATCTCTATCTGGGAGGGAAGCAGAGACCAGTCAGTTGATCAGGCTTAGGGCAGAAACTTTATATTAGGATTCCAGCCAGTATTGCAGCTATTGCTAAGCAGACAAGACCTCAATTTGATATCAGGGAGATTGAAAACTATATTCAGGGTGCAGACTGATCTGAAATGCTGTCTTTCATAATATTCTGACTTGCTCTGTGACTTTTTGTGGGTCCCTGTCATGCTTGATTTCAGTCTGTGATATTGAGTGGAAAAGATATTTCCGACGATGGCAAAAATCATCAAGTTTTAAGGAAAAAAATTTGGAGAAAGACTGTGTGCAACAAATATCTTCTTGTTTTGGAAATGGGATGATCTAGTTTTGCATATGAATATTAACTCAGAGAAGTAGCAAAAATACACAATTCATTTATTCTTTCACTTCGTTGTTTGCCCAGCGGATATGCATGGAGAATCCAGGGCCAGTGGCTGGTTGGGCCCTACTGTAGGTCTCTGCTGTCATGTAGCTTACCGCCTAATATGGTACAGGGACACAAGAATACATGAACACATCACAACTCCTACAGAGAATTGAAAATGGTGAATGAGTGGCTACTTTAGGATGTATAGTCAGGGAAAGTCTCTATCAGGAGGGAATAGAAGTTGAAAAAGAATGACAGTCAGGGGCATGGTGGCACATGACTGTAATCCCAGCATTCAGGAGACTGAGGCAGGAGCATCATCATGAATTCAAGGTCAGCCTGAACTGCAATGTTGAGACCCTGTCTCAACACCGTCCACAAAAAAAGATAACATAAGTAAAAAAATACATATATTTTGCCCGGCCTGGTTGCACACTCCTGTAATCACAGCACTCGGGAGACTGCGGCAGGAGGACTACTGTGAGTTCAAGGCCAGTCTGGGCTACGTAGTGAATTCAAGGCCACCCTGAACTAATAGCAAGAACCTGACTTTAATGAAAAGAATGGCAGGAAGCCAGTCTTGCTGCTGTCTGGGGAGGAATGTCAAGCAGAGGGAATACTCAGCACAAATACTATCAGGCAGGAGCAAGCTGGGAGTTCAAGTAAGGAGCTACCTTGTGGAGATCAGTTAGGCAATGGCTGCTATAGTCTAAGCAAGGAAAATGGTGGCTTTGATGAGGGTGTGACCTACAGCAATAGGAGACAGAGATGCATTTCTGGCACTGTCTCAGGGCAGAGTGACACAACAACACGCTGTTGGATGATGACCAGTGGGAGGTAGAGAAGAAAGAAGGAAACAGAGAAACCAAGGGTAGCTCCAAATTTTAGGTTTGAATGAAAATGGATGGTAGTCATGTCATTTATTGAGCTGGAGAAGGTTGGTGGAGGACCCCGCTCATGGAGGTGCCAAGAATTCCATCCTGCCATGTTTATTCTGAGATGTCCATTAGATATCCAAAGATCTGGAGTTCCCAAGAAAAGTGAGACCTGCAGATGTGAATGTAAGAGTCACCAGTATCTAAATAGTATTGCAAACTATTCGACGTCGAGGTGGAGAATATCATCCAGGACAACGCATGCGGAGAGAAGGGAGGAAGGCTCAGGGGCAAGCTAACACTTTGTGATCCAGTAGAGGAGGTGAACATAGGAGAAACAAAGTAGCAGCCAGTGGGATAGGAGGAAGAGCAGGAGGTATCCTGCCTTGGGCTCTACGGGCAACAGAACTTCAAGGGGACGTGTAGAAGCCTGCTGAGGGGTCATGGAAAGAAGATGGGAAGAATGTGGTGTAGACTTGAGGTCCATGTTGTCTTTGACAATCTTTTATTATAGGCGGCTAAGTTAGATAGAAATTAATACACAGTCAGAGAGGGACTGGGCTCTCAAAGAGGGACTGGGCTCTCAAAGAAGTCAGCGCAAAAATAAAGGCATCAGAATTGTGGCTGGAGGTGCATCTGAAGAGGGCCAGGCCTCAGAATAAAGATGCAATGGCCAGGCCTACATGCCTCCCTAAGGGATAAGCAGTGACTTGAGATTATATTATAATTAGCACCATCTGGTCCAGTAAAGTCCAGATAGGCATCAGCTGTCCAGGTGGGAGACCAGAACATGTGGATCTATCCCTTCCCAAAAATGTCCTTATTCTTTCCATGTACCTTTGCTATGTGATATCTCTACTGGTTCATTATTAGCTAAGCAGTTATACTTGTAATCCTATAGGTTGACCGTAGTTTTTGACCCACACTGTACCCATGTCTTAACTTTGCCATACAAATTACCCCTGACAAAGTGCCTCAATGGCCATCCCATTGGAGACTGCCTCCTGGAAATCCAGGAGCTTATTCTTCTCTCCTTATTTCCAATAAAACTCTTCTAACTTCTTCTGGTTCATTCCTTGCTGTTGTGGCACCACCAGCTCGGCACATCTGACATCTAACTGGTCAGGAGTTGTAGCTCTCCTACATCACTTTGGAAAGGTTTTCTCATAAAAGCTACAAAGAAGCAAGAGAAGTAGTGTTGGAGGGATGCAAGGAAGGATGGGAGAAAGGAAAGACTGAAGGGAGGTAGAACGGAAGGGAAAGAAGGAAGGAAAATGAAGGGGGAAGGGAGGAGGGGAGAGAGTGCTTGCGAGTGAGCAAGGGAGGGTTTATTTCCATATCATACAGACTCTCAAGTCTGGAGTCTCACTGGGGACAAGAGCGGCTTTGAGTGCAACTGTCTTGCTAGCCCACCTCTCTGTGTCTGACACTGCTGGCCTTGGTCTTCGTACTTGGTCTTTGTAATCTACACAGCCCCTGCCAGGCCTGACTCTGCGCAGCCTGACCTCTACCGCTGTCTGCTACCTTCTGTACTGCAGACGAGGAACCAAGAGCAGTGCTTCCCTGAAGGGCTGTGCGTCTGGAAGCGATGGATTATTCTGCGCACTGTGGGAAGCTTTGTGGGCAGCTGCAGCTATTGCTTGTTTCTCCAGATGTTCCTAAATGTCCCCCATGGCCACAGCTGTCATCTCAAAGGAAGGAGCCTGGCACAGACTGAGCAGGATCACCTCAGCACTCCTCTCAGCTTGCCCAAACTTTAGACAGGCTTCTTCCTAACCTTAGGCCCCTGACCTCTATTTTAGGAAACTTGGAGTGATTGTTAATTCTCTGACCCTTTGAGATGTAAATATTTTAAAAAGCCTTTTGGGGAGAGTTCTACAACCCAGGAATGTTTTGGTCTGGGACCTGGAAGCCACTCTTTGAAATGTAAACATAGCGCTCCTTTCCCAGTCTCCAAGGGAAGGCAGGAGCCTAACTTCCTGTGGGCCTTGTCGCTCTTGCCCAATTTCTCCTCCTCTCTCTCTCTTTTTTTTTTTTTCCCTTTTTTAAGACAGGGTCTCGCTATGCATTTCAGGCTGGCCTTGAGCTCACTTTGTAGCCCAGCCCGGATTGGAACTCACAAGGATCCTCCTTCCTCAACCTCTCGAGTGCTGGAATTACAGATGTGTGCTATCACGCCTGGCCTTCCTTTCTTGAAGAGCAGGTTTTACTTTTTCTTTGAGTAAACCCTCCTATCCCAGCTCTTTCCTGCACACATTGGCAATTCCAGTTATTCGGCAGGTGGAGGCTGGTGGATCGGTCTCAAGTTTGAGGCCAGCCTGGGCAATTTAGTGAGAACCTGTCTCAGAAGAAAAAAATAAAAAGTGCTGGGGATGTAGCTCCACGTAAGAGTTCAACCCCCAGTACAAAAACAAAACAAAACAAAACAAAACAAAACAAAACAAAACAAAACAAAACAAAACAAAACAAAACAAAACAAAACAAAACAGCACCTTTTCTCCGTGTACTTTAACACAAGGAAAAACCAACAGCAAGGAAAGCGTTCTCCTGTTGGCTGGAGGGGCGCTGAGCAGCGGCTGAGCTCTGGCCTCTGTTCCCTGCTGCAGGCACCTCGTGTGAACTCTTCCTGCCTGTTGTGTGTTGTCCAGTGGATTTTTACTTTGACCGGATGAACAGACAAGTGCTGCATCTCTGCAGTCAGACTGTCCGGGCTCCATCCTTCCTTGTCTCATGACCTTTTGTGAATTAACTAATCCGTCGCTTCAGTTTCTTCCCTGTGTAAGTAAAACGGGAACTCAATGCTATCTACATCGGCCTCACAGGGTTCTTATGTGGACTCAAGGAGGTCAAGCAGGTGATGCATTTGACCTTGAGATGTCACCTTGGACGTCTTAGCCAGTGCTCCTGTGGTTGCAGTTGAGTCAGGCTTGTAGAAAATGAAGGCGAGCACACATTTTCTCTATTGCAGTCCCTGCAAGTTGGATTATATATATTTTTATCGCAAACTTTTTAGCTATGAGAAGCGGCCGTTTTATTGACCCACAGATTCGGGAGTGTTTCTTGCCTAGAATTTCAGTTTTCTCCTTTGCACACCCCTGTTGACGTTCTCTGCTCCGTCAGTCACTTGGCATTTCAGACGGCACGGAAGTTATCCAATGGTGATTTTGGAATGCCAAGGGTTTGAGGAGCAGCTGACCAAACAAGCCAGATTATTGAGTTGGAGGAATTTGGGCATTTTTCTGGGGTTGCCAGCCAAGCTTAGCTCATAGACTGATCCTAGCACGCTAGTCCTTATTTGTTTCTATGGCCGTTTAAGAAACCTTGCTTATTTCACAAACTCAGGGAGCCATCAGATGAGAGAGGTCTCAGTCTCCTGGACAGACAGACAAACTACCAGAAAGGGAGGAGCTTCTGGTTCCTCTGAGTGGTTCGCCCACTCAGTCTCCAGTCTGATCCTCACCTGTCACAGAAGAACTTGAAGGACTGAGAATGACCTTTCAGCTCTTTGGAGCTCCACGCTGCCCAGATGAGATGTCCTCTGTAACCACCAAAGGGATTTCAGAAGCAGTCAGAGCCAGGTGAGTTGAGCTGGAGCTTCGTCATTTGCTACAGTGACCTAACCTTGCTTCTCAGGAGCCACTTAGAAGCTGGACATTTCCACGAAGTGGTCTTTAGATCTCTGACTTCCTTAAAGGACCTCCAAACAGTGTTCCATGGCCTGGTCTGTGTCCAGTGAACTGAAAGCTGACCCCTAGTCAGCCCCTGCCCTACCCAGCTTGCTCTGCCATCTTCTACGGCTCGCACTTGCCAACTTCTGCGCTGACAGATGGGCTCCAGGCTGGAGCCCAACAGATACCTTCCTCCTCACAGGCGGCCCCAGCGGCCAGGGCTCCAGACTCCCCGAGTGTCTCTGAGCCAGAGGGCTTGGGCTCAGGCCAGCCTGGCATCGTGGCTGCTCAGATAATGACTGTGAGCGTGTTTCCTCCTCTGCTCCCTGTGAAATCCTGCCCATGCCGCCACAGGAAGCTCAGGTCTGGCACACGCCTGGCTGAGGGTCAGACCATCGTGTGGTGTAAGTGCCTCTGCTGGGCCATCCAGGGAGCTTGGCATATGTTAGTCACTCATTTTGGGTCATTGTTGCAGCAGTTTGAAGACAAACATCAGCAGCTACTTTTCCTTTTTGTGTCACTTTTTGATTTTTAAATTTGTTTGTTACTTTTCTACTAGATCAGTATCATGGTTGGAATCTTAGGACTTCCCAGTGACCTTGGGTGTTAGCCTGAGTGTTGGCCCTTTTTGGACCACAGCATCTAATTGTATCTTAGATGTAGGTGGAGAACCAGGTCTTCTGTGTGTTTTTAGTCACATTGAAAGTAGAGATGGGGCTTGGCCTTGCTGACACAGGTCTTCTTCATGAGCAGAGCAGACCCTGCCCAGGATCTGATCTGAGGGTAGAACTGAGGGCTATTTTCAGACTGTCTCAGTTTTAAGTTGTGTCAAAACACTTCCTGCTCTTGAATCCCAAATGGAGCCCATGGCTTCCTCTGCCACCTGCCTCAGCTGCTGACAATGACACTGGAGTGATGTTTTCCAGTGGACTCTTCCTACTTCCCCGACCAACTGTGAGAAAACCTGGGGTCCTTCCTTGCTGCTCTGTGGCCACTGAGGGAGGCAAGCAAAATCCCTGATGAATAAAGACTCCAGGCTAAGTCCTCTGTTGAGAGATTTTTATGGAACTGCTCATTTAACCCCAAGACATAGGAGCTGTATTCCTACTAAATGCAGAAATATTGAGGAATTTATCACTGGTTCTCTGAGTTGGCAAGTGGCAGAGGTGGGATTCAAAACACATTTTCGGTGAGCACATAGCCCTGTGGAAATGCTGGCCAGGTGGCAACCCAGGTCTCATTCAACCATTACCGAGCACATAATTATAAATATCTGACAGACGAAATTCTGGGGAAAAACTAACGCCTCTACTGGAACTAAGGTGAGAAAAGGTACTGCGATAGGGGAAAAGAAAGTGCTTGATCCAAAAATGCTTTTGTTAGGGTTGAACTGAGACCAATACTCCAACTGCCCACAGCCTTGAAGAATAGTTAGGGATAATTGATCTCAGAGCTTCATAGCTGTTGACTCCCTCCTCACCGGAAATCACGCTCCTGTCTGCTTCTCCTGGAGAAGACTTCTATTGCACAGCAGTATTTCTCAGGGCATACCCACCATGCCCGGTGTGAGGGGAACTGGAGACGAGAACTGGAAACCAAGACTGACCCCTTACTACTGTGTGAGAAGAACTAGCTGAGTCATCGTGTCAGCTCGCCGTTTCAAAACTTGTCTTCCTGGGAATGGTTTCATAACTGCTAAATCCAAAGAACAGTTTTTCTAGCTTGTTTATTCTTAAATCATAGCACACGATGTTAGTTGCTGTCACCTTTTCATAAAACCTTCTGCTCCTGGGACATCGCCCGCTCCGAATTCTCTTTTACTTGTGCCTTCCGTTTCCCTTCATTCTCCCTCTGGAAACAGTCTTTTTATGCCTCGACCTTAAATTTTATTGGGTTGTAGAAATTTGACTTCAGCTCTGTGCTTTTTAAAAAATACATTATTCTTGGGTCATTTTCTTTAAGTGGATCAATATTCCTTCTAAGATCATAACAGATACTCCTCCTCTTTGTTCTACAACCTTACTAGCTCTCCAGCATTCTTCGAGATGATGATGGTGTGGAGCAGAAAGGGATGAAACTAAAGTTGGACCTCTGTGTCCAGAGATAAAGTCAGGAAAATGACGAACCAAGCCCTGAAGCATGAGCTGCTGTGAGGAAAAACAAGAGGCATAGATTCAGCAGGAGGGTGGGATCCACTGAATTTAGGGAGAAACTTGCTGTAGGTACCCTGGGCAAGATATATTGAAGATGAGACATTTATTCACTGAGTTTAGGCAGAGTCCACAGCCTCAATGCTTAGGTACTTAAAAATTACATGTGAAAAATTACGGTGGTACCTTGGTTCCTGAACTGTTCATGTTGTGATTCTGGGGATGATGGCTGCCGTTGTGTTTGTTACCTAATGCTGTGTTCACAAATGGAAGCAAAATTTTGCCGAACGCTTCTGTTCTGGAACCGAATTGAGTGTTCATGAACCAAGGTATTACTCTACGTGTAATTTTGTGATTTATGATGAGAGGGAAGGATTTGGAAAGTGCTGGGTTCCCACTTAGGTTGGGGAGTATTTTATTTCAAAGCCTCAACTCTTTCACAGCCCCTGGCTTGCTAACATATCAGTCTCCCTTTTCAAAGCTCATCTCTGTGCTAGGCTTTGCACACATCACATGAAAAGACTGGATACTTAATTTAATCTTTCTTTTTGTGATTGTCTAATGTTTTTCAAGCATCTCAACACAACCAGGAAAAACCCTGTGGGAATCCTGGCCCTTGTCAACAGTAGCCAACGTTTGGTGGGCTCTATCCTAAGGGTAGGGCCCAGGTGGCTGGTGTTGTGAATATGAACAGCAATATACTACTTAGTTTCACTGGGTGGGAGACCATAGTTAACTGAATTGTCTGATGGCTCCTCCCCAAAATCCTGTGGTGTGTTCTGAAGTGCTGCACTCCGCAAAGCCCTTCAAACTTACTTTCTTTTCATTCAACAGAGGAAGAGTTGCTAATTCCCCCATGAATATTCTGGAAAGCAAAACTAAAGACTCAACCAGCTAAGGGAACATGTACCACTTTGAAATAATTTTAGGTTCATTAGAATACACTACTAGCAAGAGTAGTGATGAAGGCTAGACTGTGTGGCTGGCTGAGATTCTTTCACAGTACTTTTTGCTGTGTTTAAATGTCTTCTTGCTATTGATGTCTTTCTTGTGTAGAGGGACACGATGTTAAGAGAAGTCTCAGTCTTTCTCTGCCCAGCAGCTTGATGATGGGCAGAGAAAGGAATGAGTTTCTAGTTATCATTTCAGGTAAATCTGAATATAGACAGCTCATTTTCTCCCTTCTTATCATTTCAAGCAAACTTGAACTTACAGAGCTCCCTCTGTCCCTCCTTCCCTCCCTCCCTCCCTTCATCCCTCTTTTCCTTCCTTCCTTCTTTGGTTTCCTTCCTCCCTCACACTTGTAAGTGCCCCAAACAATCAAATAATTTGATATATTTTACAGTGATAAATATAAAATTGCACACATGAGAGAGTCCTGAGAGATGTCCCACTTTACACTTTGGCTTTGTAGTTGAGGACCCGTGAGCCCTAGAGAAAGGGATGTGGAGCCAGGTCTGGTTCTCCTGGGTCTTTTCCTTGTTCCTTTCTGTATTACAGGAGATGACAAGAGGTCTAGGCATTTACTTTGAAAAGGATCTTGATTAAAACATTCCATAGTCTTTTATTCTTTTTCTTCATTGTGAAGGTTCTTAAAACCAACAGAGGTTTATACATTGTGACCAAGTGGGATTCATCCCAGGGATGCAGGGATTGTTCAATATATGCAATTCAATAAATGATATCAACACCAAATCAACACAGCCAAAGACAAAAACCACATGATCATCTCAATAGATGCAGAAAAAGCTTTTGACAAAGTCCAACATACATTCATGATAAAAACCCTACAGAAATTGGGATAGATGGTCTTTACGTCAATCTGATAAAAGCTACCTATGACAAGGCAACAGCCAACATCATGCTAACTGTACAAAAACTGAAAGCTTTCACTTTAAAATCAGGAGCAAGACAAGGATGTCCAC
>NW_004955769.1:22380-23403 GCF_000276665.1 Chinchilla lanigera
AAGGAAATACAAATGGCAAATAAATACATGAAAAATGTTCAATGTCATTTAATTTGCATTTCATAAATTTGCATTTGTGAAATGCAAATTAAAACAACATTGAGATTCCATCTCACCCCAGAAAGAATGGGCTATCATCAAGAAATCAACCCATAACAAATGCTGAAGGGACTGTGAGGAAAAAGGAACACTTCTCCACTGCTGGCGGGAGTGTAGACTGATGCAGCCACTGTGGAAATCAGTGTGGAGATTCTTCAGTAAACTAGGATTAGAGGTCCCACTCAACCCAGCTATTTCCCTTTTGGGTATTTTTCCGGAAGAACTGAAAACATCATACCACGGCATTATATGTGCACCCATGTTCATGGTAGCATAATTTGTAATTGCTAAATTGTGGAAACAACCCAAATGCCCATCAACTGATGAATGGATAAAAACGATGTGGTATTTTTATACAGTGGAATATTACTCAGCTATAAAGAAAGATGAACTCGAGGCTTTTATAGGTAAATGGATGCAACTAGAGACCATACTCATAAGTGAGAGAAATCAGACTCACATGTGTAAACATTAGATTGTCTCCCTAGTGTAATAATCTGAAAGAGTAAATAAAATCTGAAAAGGAACAATAGAGATTGTAAAAGGGAAAGGAACTGCTCAAAGGAAAAGAACAACTGGTATGAGGGGAAAAGAGAACAGAAAGAAAGAAGGAAGGAAAAATTATGTATATATAAGTACACAAGATAGCTAAGATAAGTGTACTACTAATTTCTATTGGTTTATTGGAAGGAACAGTTAATCAAACAGTCTTACATGCCTCTATCTGTTATCCGAGTAACCAATTTGAAGATAACAGTATGTAATACAACACCCATTGCTGATTTCCTACCATCTTGTTTGAAATTCTGTATGGTTTTTGTTTTTGTGTTGTTTTGTTTATGTCCTTGTACTTGCAATTTTGTTTTTGTTCTTTTCTCTTTAAAAATAAAAAAAAACAACAGAGGAAGTCATGATTCTCTGTTA
>NW_004955770.1:0-23163 GCF_000276665.1 Chinchilla lanigera
ACTTGCCTGCGCTGCTCCTCCCTTTTGTTCTTGCTGTTTTGCCGTTCCACAACCCTGAACTGTTGCCCTCTGCCACGTGCCACCCGGCCTTGGAGCCAGCCAAGTTCAGACTGAAACCTCCACAAACTGTAAGCTAAATAAACCTTTCCTTCCTTAATTTTGAGTGTCAGATATTTTGTCCCAGCAATGAGAAAAAAGTAACCAAGGCAGAATAATTGTGATATTGTTCACAGTGATGTGCAGACTTGATAAAATTCCTATGTTATGGTTTATGTCTAAAAAAGCCTCCATGTTTGTCAGATCATTGGGACACTGTGCACATCAGTGGATTCACCCATTGATGGGTTCCACTGTGGTATGTGGTATTCCGAGGTAGGGCCAGGTTAGATGTGGGTCATCTGAAAGGGTGTGTTCTGGTCCCCAGCTCTCTCTCCATCTCTCTCCCTCTTTCCTGCATGCCATGGGATGATCAGCTGTCCTCCAACCAGGCCCTTCCACCATGCTATTTCTGCCAGTCAACCATGGACTGAAACAATGAGATGAAATTAACTTCTCCTTTAAGTGGTGAGTATCGAGTATTGTGTCTGAATGAGGAGGAAAATGACTAAGACACTATAAAAATCCCAGTAACATTTTTTGCATAAATAGAAAATTTATTCTAAAACTCTTATGGAATCCCAAGGGACACTGAATAGTCAACAGTCTTGAAAATGAAGATCAAAGTTAAAAACCTCACATTTCCTAATTTCAAAACTAACTATGCAGCTACAGTAATCAAAACAATATAGTGCTGGTACAAAGACAGACAAAGACAAAGAAGTAGACTGAGAGTCTAGCAATAACCCATCCACATGTGATCAATTGATTGCAGCAAGATACAAGACCATTCACGGGAAGAACAGGGAGGACAGTCTTTTCAACAAAAGGTGCTGGGAAATCTGGGTGTCCTCATGCAGAAGAATGAAAAAGGACTGTTACTTTACAACATTTACAAAAGTTAATTCCAAATGAATTAAAGACCTAAACATAAGCTCTCAAATGATAAAGAAGAAAACATAGGGGGAATCATTACATCATTGGATTAAGCAATTATTTTTTAGCTATGACATCAAAAGCAGAGGCAGTAAACAGAAAAAATACCATACATTCAACTACATCAGAATATAAAATTGTGTGTTAAAGGACATGGCCAGGTTATTTTTCTCTCACTGCTAAGACAAAATACCTGACACCTCAAATTAAGGAAAGAAAAGTGTATTTAGCTCACAGTTTGTAGAGGTTTCAGTCTATACTCAACTGCCTCCAAGGCAGAGTGGTCCATGGCAGAGGGCAACAGTTCATGGTGGTGGAAGACAGCAAAAGCAGCAAGAGCACAAGGGGAGGAGCGGCAGCAAGCAGCCTCTTTCCTTCCCTTACATTATATGCAAATTACCTGCCCCAGGGCGTGCGTAGCACTCATAATCCCATAATCCTAGCATTGAATCAATCATAAACTCTACAAGCCTGCCCCATGACTGTATGAGGCTTCAGGGGGACATCAAGACACAAACCATAACAGGACACAATCAACAGAATGAAAAGAAAAAAATCAAAGACTAAACCCAGTGGAATGGGAGAAAATATTTGCAACTCATGTCTGTTAAGGAGTTAATATCCAGAATATAAAAGTGTTTACATCTCAATGAAAAATCAAACCCAATTTCAAAATGTGCAGTGGACTTAAATAGACATTTCTCCAAAGAAGATGTACAAATAGCCAGTAAGCACATAAAAAGATTCTCAATACCTAGCTGGGTGTGGTGTTACAAATCTGGAATTCCAGCACTCTAGGATATTGAGGCATGATGATTGCAAGTTCAAGCCCAGCCTGGGCAACTTAGTGAGACTCTGTCTCAAAATAAAAAATAAAAAAAGAACTGGGGCTGTAGCTCTGTGCAAAAGTTCTGGGCTCAATCTTCAGTACTGAAGGAAAGAAAAAGATTCTCAACGTGACTAATCATTAGGAAAACGGAAAGCAAACTCATCCTCACCCTGAGTATGATGGCTACTATAAAAACAAAGACCAAACCCCAGAAAATAGCAAGTGCTGGAGAAACAGAATCCTTGTCACTGCTGGTGGAAATATAACAGTGACAGCAGCTGTGGAAAGCAGTATGGCAATTCCTAAAAGAATTGAGCAGAGAATTACCATCTGATCTAGCAACTCCGCTTCTGAGTATATACACAAAAGAATGAAAAGCAGGGGCTTCACAAATACCAATGGCCATGGCACTGTTATCCACAATAGTGAAAGGTGGAATAACCCCAACCATCCACTGGCAGATGGAGAGGTAGAGAGCAGTTGGTTATGCACACATGACAAAACAGTACTCAGCCTTGAGAGAAGAAGGGACCCTGACACATGCAACAACATAGATGAACCTTGAGGACCTTATACCAAGTGAAGCAGTCCTGTCATGAAAGGATAATTCCTGGATGACTCCACTTGTATGAGGTACATGGAGTCATCAAGTTCTAAGTGACCGAAGATAGCACACTGTCTCCAGACAAGGGGTGATACGGGAGTGCCTCTAGTGGTATAGCTATTTACATCAGCAACTTATCACACCACACTAAGATCTTGGCTTACTGCCTTGTCTTCCCTACTTGGCTGTGACACAAACACGGATGGGGCTTGCAGAAGCCAGGCGCACAGGCTTGGTGGGACCTCAGTGTACATGTTAATCAAATGGAGGGTTGATTGACTGAATGAATGGGTGACCCATGATTCTTCATCCTGTTCCCTGCTCGACTGGGGACAGAAGGCTTCCAGAACCACCACAGAGAAAGCTCCTGTCTCCTCCCAGAGCATGCGCCTTGAGATGGGGGATGGGGAACAGATACCTTTCTCAGCATCTTGAGGATGACATGAGGAAGGGAAATTTCCTGAGGGTGCTTTCCTTTTCCAGGATTTCCTGGAGCTAGGAGGAGCTGCCCCTGAGCTGGGCTGGAGGCGGAGGGGGACCGCTCATCCTCTCAGCGGTCTCTGCTGTGTTGGGCTCAGGTTGATCTCTGCATATCTCTACCCCTCCTCCTGCAGCATGCAGCTTGGGAAGGAGGGGCCTGGGAGGGCAGGCTGAGCGAGGCTCCAAACGGGACACTCCGGTGATCACGTGTGGAGGTGAGACCCTGCCTGCCTTCTCCCTGCCTCCACTCCGCCCAAGGTTGAGAGCAGGTGCTTGAGACTGAAGTGAGAAACAAAGACAGAGAGAGGCACAGACATAGATGGAGACAGAAAGAGACTGAGAGAGACACAGAGAGACAGAAAGTTCGAGACAATGAGCAACAGAGACACAGAGATAGAGAGACACAGAGACAAAGAGAAAGAGAAAAGACAGATGGCAAGAGACAGAGACTGACACAGAGAGACAAAAGTGGAGAGAGGCAGAAATGGAGATGGAGACATGGGCAGAGAGACATACCGAGGAAAAGAACGTGCAGCTCATCGGAATCTGACATGATTCTGTCATGTCACATCATCATCACAAAGGAACCAAATCTGGAGTGAAAAAAGAAAGGCAAAGACTCAAAGAAAATAAATCATGCAGACTCATGAGTGACCTCATTAACCAGCTGCCTCTTTGGCTGCTGTGCGATACTTACAGCCAGCATATGAGTGCTCCTGACTGCGTGTGAGGGTCCCAGCGGGCCCTGGAGTCCCCGCATGGCTTCCTGGGCCACTGTTGTGCTAGAACTGCAGAGCTGGTTCATATGCTTTTCCTGTTTTAGAGAAATAGTTGTCCAGGTCTCTTTTCTACATGAGATGACATCTGTGGGATGTAGCTGTTAGGTGGAGACAAGAAATCAAAGCATCCCTTGTACAAAGCTCCTGCTATTGGCCTGTGGACACCCCGAGGCCCCAAGCCTGCAACAGAAGCTGGGACCCACACAGCCACGGTCCCCAGCCGCGAGGTACAGGTCATGGCAAACAACTGGATGATGTTCACTGAAACCGTCCCACAAACCAAGCCTAAAGGAGAAGAAATAGGTTAAAGAGAAACATGGAGAGTCACATGCTTTGGGAGAAAAAGATGGAACCCATGTTGGGCAGTAATCAGAGCCCTGGGCCCTGGGCCAAGGAGTGGGCAGATGGGATGGGCCACGGGTCCTTACCGCGCCAGAGCCAGGGCAGCCCTCGACCCCCAGGAAAAGTGCTTCTCAGTTTAGGGGCAAGTTAGAGGAGAATTCAGATGTTTTTAAAAACACACAAATGTGGTTTTATTGTAACACTTCAAAAATTCATACGTGGGACAAAGTTAGAAGTCCTGATGCTAAAAGACAAAAAAAAGGACAAAAAAAAAAACCATGGCCAGGCGTGGTAGCACACACCTGTAATCCCAGCACTTGGGAGGCTGAGGCAGGAGGATCATTGTGAGTTCAAGACCAGCCAGGGCTACAAAGTGAGCGCAAGGCCAGCCTGAACTGCAAAGGGAGACCCTGTCTCAAAAGACAAAAAAGGAAGTCCTGGTGCTTATAGCTCTTGTACAACTCCAGAACCAAAACAAATCTCAAAGTTTGGTTTTATGTGTCCTCTTAGGTAGGCTATGGTAGTGATATTTAGCCATACTCCAGTCTAGAGAGGTCTCTGTGAGGACATTTTTTAGATACAATTGATATTTAGAAGCTGGTATGGTGGCGCATGCCTGCAATCCCAGTACTCAGGAGGCTGTAGCGGGATTGCTGTGAGTTCAAGGCCAGCCTGAACTACATGGCAAGACCCTGTCTCAAACAAAAACAAATCGACCCCTAGATCTGTAGACTCAAAGTAAAGCAGACAACTTCCACAATGTGGGTATGCCTCAGCCAATTAGTTAAAGGCCTTAAGAGAAAAATACTGAATTCTTCCCTGTGTTAAGGATTCTGCCAGTGAACAGCCCTTACACTTGAACTATGTCAGCCTCCTGGAGCCTCAGCCTCCAGCCTGCCCTGAAGATGTTGGACTTCCTGCCGCTATGATCATGTGAGTCAATTTTGTTAAATCAAACCTCTCTCCATATAGATATAGATAGGATTATATAACCAACATCTGTGACAGTGTAACAACCATTGAGAACAGTCAATGAATATTCAGTTGGTCACTCATGTATAGCTCTATTTATTTTCTTTAGAAACTTTAGAAACCACTTTGAAGATACCAAAGTATAGTACAACAACTATTGATAATCTCCTACCACTTTCGTCTATAACTCACTATTATTTGTCTATTTGTTTTCCTGAGAAGCTATCTTGTAGATAACAATATGTAAAACAACAACCATTGATAATTTCCGACCACTTTTAATTTGGTAAGCCCCCTTATTACTATGTTATCCTTCTTTTACTTTTAAAATAAAAAAAAAAAGATTGATCATAATATATGGTGAATGTTTAAATTTTTAAAAATGTATTATAGTAAAAGGCACATTGAGCCAGGTGTTGTGGCACACACCTGTAATCCTAGCACTTGGAAGGCTGAGGCAGAAGGATCGCTGTGAATTCAAGGCCAACCTGGGCACATAGTGAGTTCAAGCCCAGCTGAAACTACACAGCAAGACCATGTTTCAAAAAAAAAAAACAAAACAAAACAAAACAAGGCACATTGCCACTAAACTCCTCAAAAAATTACCCCACCCTTCAAACACACTTATCCCATCATTCTTGCCACTTTCTGAAGCAGTTCTAGAAGTCCTCTTTCAGGTGTATCTTTACAAGGTGATCATAAATACAGCAAATGCAGCTGTTAGTGCCATCCAACAGAAAAGGCAATCTGGTAAAAATGTTACAGTGTGTCCTCATCCACCTTATTCACTAGATCTGGCACTGTGTGACTTCGGGCTCTTCCCCAAAATCAAAAAGTCTATGAAAGATGAACAATTTGAATCAACTCAGGATATAAAGGGAGTCACAACAGCACAACTAAAGACACTCAAAGATGACTTCCAAAACTGCTTCAGAAAGTGGCAAGAACAATGGGATAAGTGTGTTCAAAGTGAGAGGGAGTATTCTGAGGGGGATTAATGACAATGTGTCTTTTAATATGTAAATTTTTCAAAAACTTAAACACACACCTCATATAAATGCATTTTATAGGGTGATATAACTTTACAATTTTTTGTTAAGTCCTAGAAAATTAGAACTTTTTCATTACAATAAGAATTCTATAAAGATATTTCATTCATTGGAGGGTAAAATTAGGATTGTACTATGACTTAATTGTACATTATTATCGGACTCGGTTACTGCTGGAGTTGGGAAGAAAAGCATTCTTTGCTGGGAGTAGACTGGAAGTAGACTGTGCCCGTGGTACATACAAACACAGGGTGCATGGGAGTGTGGTGCTGGTGGCCAGAGCACGAGCCGGAGCACGCTGCATGCTTCCCTAGTCACGCACTGTACTTGTCACACACTGAGGCTGATTCCATTCTTTGCACTTTATTCAAGCTGTTACACATCCTTCATTTATTCTGTGCATGATATTACTTGGACTTCTGTTCACAGACTTCACAAATGCAAATGTGGATGCTAAAAATTCTTGCCAATACTTGTACATAAGCTGGTTTACCAGATAATTTAAAAGCAGGAGATACTTTATATTTAACACTCATATTCTTTTATATGTAAAGAGCTCTTAAATATCAGAAAAAAAAAAAGATGAACAATCTTACCAGTAGAGAAACAACATGAATAGGTAAGTCATACAAAGTGAAATAAAAAAGGAATAGGAACATATGAATAGACTTCTGTTTAAGTACGGCACATGGAACATATATTTGTGTCAGTGCTTCCAGCTATACCCTTTTAGAATTGCAAACACAAAAAATCCCTACTCCACACTATGAAAAGGAAGACAGCCAGTGAGTAATGTGGACATGATTTTGGAAGCCGGAAAGCAGATAGACAGATGGCATTGACTTACGGGTTGGAGGAGAACTCAGGCTGCAGGACTAGGACTGGGAGGGGACATGGAAGCGAGGAAAGCACAAACCGTTTCATGCTGCAACTCCACAGGCACAAGGCCTGGGGGTTTCAGGAGCCTCTGAAAGCAGGCATGTGAGGTGAGGACAAATATAGGGGGGTTCCCGAGGTGATGTTAAGGGGCAGGTAGACGTCAGTACCCTTTGTTCAGAACCAACCACACATCCAAGGAACTGCCCCACAGGACACTGGAGGTGACTCTCCCTCTGAAGGTGGCCGCAAGAGCCAACCAAACACAGAGGATGAATACACAGCCACGGCTCGAGCAAGACACTCTAACCCCTGGATTCCCCCTGCCCCCATTTTTTGATCAAAATATTCATAGCCAAGAGATTGGACACATTTTCTGTGGGGAAATTAATGAGTCCAAGATAAAAAAAATTATAATTCTCCTGGCCTTTGGGAATCTTCTGACAAAGCATTTCTTACCTAATCACCTGCAGGGAAGCTGAGACATCAAAAATTCTCATCAGTGCACATAAAGCTTCCAAACAAATGTAACCACAAGCTGGCCTCAAACTTGTGCTGCTTCTCCTGCCTCAGCCTGCCTGAAGGCTAGGATTATAGCCATGTGCCACCACGTCCAATCTAGGCACAGGCAAGTTTTAATGGAATTTCTGGTGGAGCCAGAAAGGAGCTACAGGTCTGACTAAGGGTCATCAGGCCAGTAGTTCTCCCAACAAAGGAAAGGGGAGCTAATACAGAAAAGTTTCCTGCCAAAAGTTCCTGTCCAGGTTCTCCATGAAATAGGGGTTCAAGCTTGCAGAGAGTGCCAGGTCCTGGCCACTCAGCATCCGAGCTCAGTCACAGGCAGCTCTCTGGTTGGCTCTGACAGCTGGGGCAAGGCCAGTCCTCAGAAGGCTGATCCTTGCATGCACTGTGTTGCCACTGTAGGATGTGTTTGCAGCTGTTGCTTCTTATTCCGGGGCTGTGTGTGAGCCCTGGGTCCCTGGCTATGTCCTTGTTTGGTTCTGCTGAGAAAGCACAAACCAGGCATTATCTAGAGGGCCCCTGCCCTGCATCTGATTTTATTCCCTTTTGGGTGGTCCGTGACTGTCTCAGGATGATTGCAACCCTTCTGAATGCAACGAGCATTCTGTGTGCAGACTTGTGAGACCTCAGACAGTTTTGCCTGTCTAAGCTGCTCCTGAATTCTGGAGCCACAAACACAGTGAGATCATAATTCTTTTTTACAGAAAGCTTTTTAGAAAATACTGTAAATGCTTATTATTTCAAGCTTGGGGGCTACTTGTTACACAGCAATAGGTAACCACTGTCAGCAAAGACGGGCTAGAGAAGCTGATTACAAAGGTGCAGAAGTGACTGGAGAGGGAACATTCTTGAACAACCACTGTCCTATGTCTGGCTGGCAGGTGGGCCAATTGACCCCAGCACAATTTGCGGGGTTTGGAAACACCTCTGGATTCTCCCAGACACTGTGTGTTGTGCAGGAATTGGAGGACAGTGGTGGGAAGGAGAGACCCTGCAGATGGGAACTGTGACATTCAAGTGGGACCAGAGGGACCATGCAGCACAGGTTCACCTCTGGCTTCCCAAGCAGACAGTAATGCAGCACAGGGGTTGCACATGGAAGACCCAGAAGGAAGCTGTTCCGAAGATGCTATCCCCGTGAGGGGAGTGTGTGCAAACATTTACCTGCTTCCTGGTACTCTATAAACTTGCCATTTTGTGCAGTGATTATGTTGGGTGGGCTGTTTCTTGCTTGTTTTAATTTTGAGGTGTTTTGCTTTGCTTTGCTTTTTGTTTTGAATACATATGGGTTTTTGTGGGTTTTTTGGTTTGGGGGGGTTTTGTTTGTTTTTGGTACCAGAAATAGAACTCATGACCTCACACCTGTGCTTTTTGTTTTGTACTGGGGATTGAACCCCCAGATTTTGTACTGCGTTACACACTTGGCCTTTTTTATTTTCTAACTTTTTAGATTGACACGTGGTCTCACTAAGTAGTGAAACTGTCCAAACCGGATCTATGTGTGACCCTCCTGACTCAGGCTCCCAGAGTGCTGGGACTGCAGGCACACGCTACAGTGCCTGGCTCACTGTGTTGGTTTTAATCAGCAAATTCATAAAATCAAATTAAAATCTAGAAGCTGCTCAAATTAAGGAGAACAATCATCCTGTAGATTTTATCTTTCGAAGCCAGTCTCCTAAACAGTCAACCCCAACAGGGAACTCACCCCAGTGTCCCTTGGGAAGTGGGCATCTAGACCTGGAGGGACCAGCCCTGGACACCTGGTAAGCATGGTCTAAAGGAGGAGTCTGACCAATGTGCGCAGGCTCGACTCAGAATGGGGACCGCATGGGTCTCAGGGTCTGGGAGTGGGGCCTTGTCTCCCACAGGCTTGGATCCTTTGGCTTCTGTCACTCACTTTTAAAGACAGAACCCAAATCTGCCTCAAAATCAAGAACTGGGAATGAAGAGGGTCTTTCCTCATCAGCTCCGGCAAAACAATGAATAAATCCTGACCCAGCCCTGTGCCCAGTGCCCGGGGGCATGGACTCCCAGCATGGTGCCGCAGGTGCACCCTGTAAGCAGGGCTGGATCTGTTGCCAGAATGGTGGAAAAGGCCTAGCACAGACAAGAGACACTGCAGTGATCTTGGAGAAGTGTAAAGGGTGACACAAAGGTGATGTGCTGCTAATATCACCTTTTAACTTTTCCGAGATTTCTTTTCCTTACCCTTAAAATAGGAAGAATATTTCCCAACCTTTACAAAATTACTGAGGAGTTTAAATGAGTTGATGGATGTAAAGGTGCCTGATGTAAAGTATTCATCATTGATTTGACAGTATATTTTTTTCCGTTTTGACTGGAAACTAAGCAAAAAGAAAGGGTTGCCAGAACCCAAGTTTTCAAGCCAGGTGTGGTGGTGCATGCCTGTAATCCCAGCACTTGGGAGGCTGAGGCAGGCGGATCGTTGTGAGTTCAAAACCAGCCTGGGCTATAAAGTAAGCTCAAGTCCAGCCTGAACTGCACAGTGAGATCCTGTCTCAAAAAGACAAAAAAAAAAAAAAAAAGAACCCAAGTTTTCAGAGGAGAGGGACAGTGTCATTGTTGGATGGCTCTTGCTAGACCTTACAGCAACCAGCATACTGTATTTCCCCGCCACCCTCAGGGCTGCCCTTCCTCCGCATATCAGGCAGCGTACCATGTGCTGTTACAGTTGCTTCCTGAGGTCATAATAGGTGACTGCAGCCTGTGTGGTGATGTTCTGGGGCCCTGCACATGGCTAGCACAGTGCAAGCCTGAAGGAGAAGGCGAGCTGGAACCAAGCTCTACTTTGCATCCCGCATTTGTTAGCACCTGGGGCCTGGAGAGACGCGGCTGCCCCCTCACTGACCCCGCTCTAGCTGGTGGCTTTGGGGGATGGTCCTGGAGGCTGCTGGCTCCCACTTGGGGCTTCTTCTTTCTCCTCTCCTGGGAGGCTTGCTTCTGACACAGAATCCAGCTCATCCTGCATGCCAGGCAGCAGAGATGCTGAGGCACAGGGCACCAAAGGGCAAACTTAGCCACAGCAGGTGGCACTGGAGGATTGCTCCCACCCCTCAGGGGGAAGCTCTGAGGTGTCCTTCTCCTGTGCTCCAAAGGGTGCCCTGCACACCCTTCACCCTCCCAGCCCCCATCCTCACACCTTCATGGTGCTTTCTGGGGTCACCTCTCCAATAAGCCCCTGTCCCCAAGTCCTTGTCTCAGAGTCTGTCTTTGGAGAAGCCAAACCAGACGTCCTAGGAGTGACACTAGCTGGGCCCAGAGCCAGGCCATGTGAGTGAGCTGTCACCATCAGAGCACAGTGGGTTTGCAGAGAGCTGCTCACACTTGGGTCCCTGCAAATGCCAGTGAGCCGAGCAGACACATTCATCACAACTGAGGAGGGAGCTGGATTTCAGAGTGGCTTGCGGTCAGTGTGCTTTGGCAGGCAGGACTTGTACAGTCTCTGTGGTTCAGAATCTGGGGTCCAGGTTTGAAAGTCTCAAAATGTACACAGACCCCCAACTTAATGGTGGTTAGACTTCACAGTGGTGCAAAAGCATACCACACAGCCATTCCGTTTGTTTGATGCGAGATCACTGACACCTTATTACACAGTAGGCTTTGTGTTAGGTGACTGCCCAAGCACAGGCTGCTGCAAGCGTTCTGAGCACGATCAAGGTAGGCTACGCTGACCTGTGCTGCCGAGTGGTCAAGCATACTAGGCACATTTGACTTCAGTATTTCCCATCACAAGGACTGATAGTAAAAGAGGATCCAATTTCATCCTCCCTTTGGGGTCCATGAGCATAGAGGTACAGGCATGCGGCCACAGGGACACTCCCCGGGCAGGTGGCCAATGTGTTGCTCTCGGAGTGAGGCACCTGCAGAGGGAAGGCAGATGCTGTCTGCTTGGTCATCCACGTTGGTCAAGTCCAGGAGGAGCTCTTGCCCAGGAAGCTGTGCTCTGAGTGAGGAATCGGAGGAGGAGAAATAGATGGTTATCAGGGATGCTGCTATCCACCAGTGCAGGTTGGAAACATGCCTTTCTCTTCATGGGAGGCTTTTCTAACCAAAGAGGAGTTTCTGGGAGAGGACCCTCTCCTCCCACGCAGGCCCAGGGAGCGCCTTTCCCAGCACTGGGCTCCTACTTCCTCCCACTTCCACACAGACTGGCATCTCTGCATTTGTACCCCTCCCGCATTCAGATCCAGAGCTGCCAAAGTGACACTTGTCCTGTGGACACGAGCCGTTCGCCACAAGGCCTGCAGGGTCTGCTTGGTCTGCTAGGTCACATATGGAAACCCTCTCTTGGGGTGCAGTGACTTGTACCATTATCAATAGTTAGTTTTTCATTCATTTTCTCTCAAATAGTGCCCCTTCCTCCAAATCCCAAGGGTTGGGCTGCAAAGTCGCCATGAGGCCTTTTGAAATCTTGCACTGAGTAGAAACCTGTAGTAAAGAGGAGGATCCTCAACTGGGGAAAATATAATGAGAAAGACTACCAAGAGCACAAGATATAGGACAATGACATTAATTTTGGAGGCAGAGGGTGGAGACAGGGTCTTGCTATGTAGTTCAGGCTGGAACTCACAGTGATCCTCCTGCCTCAGCCTCCTAAGTGCTGAGATTATAGGTGTGCACCACCAGGCTAAACTCAATGGCATGATTTCTTAACTCATGCACTGGGAAAGGTTGTTCTGTATCTTCATGTCTTTCTTATTTCAAAAGAAATACTAAGATTTGATATGAAATAAAAAGTCTGGAACACTCAGAACCATTTACTTCTAGAGACTAGATGGGTTCCCCACACACACACAACCCTCCATACTGGGTACTGAACTAAGGGCATCACACTGAGCTACATCTCCAGCCCTTTTCATTTTTAATTTTGAGACAGAGTCTTGTTAAGTCCCTAAGTTGCCCAGACTAGCTCAAACTTGCAATCCTCCTGCCTCAGTCTCCTACAGTAGTGAGATCACAGGTGTGAGCCACTTCCCCCTGGTTACACTGGACTCTTTTCATTGCTAACCCCTGCACTAATAGACCCAATTCCCAGCTGACGTTGCACGTGTGTTGGCTGACTTGGTTATTGCCATACTGTATTACACAGGTGTAACTTCTATAGGCTTGTCTCTGGTTTAGAGCATGGGATTCCAGAAGCACCTTATTGTCCAGCACAGCTGAGGCAAACCCAGGCCTGGGTTTCTGTCTGCTGTCCTGTGGGGTGAGGCTGCTTCTATACATGCCTGGCTGGAGAGGGCAGAGTGGCATGCTCTCTTGGTTACTTTTCTCTCCTTGCTGGGACAAAATACCTGACACCCAAAATTAAGGAAGAAAAGGTTTATTTTGCTTACAGTTTGTGGAGATTTCAGTCCATACTTGGCAGATTACAAAGCAGAGTGGCACACGGCAGAGGGTTACAGCTCATGGTGACAGAACACAGCAAAGCAACAAGCACACACAAAGGAGGAAATGGCCAGAGGCACCCTCTTCCTCTCCCTTACATATGCAAACTATCCACCCCAGGGCAGGTCCAGCTCTCACACCCATAATCAATCAAACTGTAAAAGCCTGCCCCATGACCTCATGAGGCTTTGGGGGGACACCCAGACACAAACCATAACACGTGCTCTGGAGTTGGAAGCACCCTGGGACGTCCACATCACTACATATGCACATTCCGAAGAAGGAATTGATCCACAGTGAAAATGTGAGTGCTCTTACTGTTTTAGATCTTTCTTCTGTCAGTGGTCCAGTCCTTACCTTTGGAGGCCACTGATTTTAATTCAGTGGGAATTGTCGGGGAGGGTTTTTTTGTTTGTTTGTTTTGCTTTTGTTTTTGAGACAGGGTCTTGCTATATAGTTGAGGTTCACCTTGAACTCACTATATCACCCAGGCTGGCCTTGAACTCACAACAGTCCTCCTGCCTCAGCCTCCTGAGTGCTAGGGTTACAGATCTGTGCCACCACACACGGCTTGTGAATCATATATTTGAAGAGTCATTTCAAGTGTGCAGGGCAGAGAGAGAGACAGAGAGACAGAGAGAGAAACAGTCAGAATGATTTTCTGAGCTGGTTTTCGAAAAGAAACTGCGTTTTTAAAGGTTGAATCCCAACTGAGCATCAGTCAGAATGCCACAGAGCAGCCAGATGGAGTCAGCCAGCCCAGCACAGCGAGGCCCAGTTTCCAGGTGTCTACAGGGAATTTCTACCTGAACAAGAGGCCTGGGCGGAGCAGCACGGGTCACCATCTCCGCGGAGCGGGCAGCCTGGTGGTGCAGCAGCGCCACCTGCAGGGAGCCGCGGAGCCTGTCCTTGAGGAACAACGGACGTGGGGAGAACCAGCCCGCAGGCCTGGAGGATGGTGTGAATTGTTTTTGTTTTATATTTTCTCACAAACGCAAGTGCATCCCGTGTCCACTTTAAGATCCTCGGGAGCCCGGTGATGGTGACTGCAAAGACAATAATTCACAAAAAAGAACATAGAAAATGAAACAAAGTGGGTAAATATACAAGTCAGTAAGTGCATCCTGCATGCACTTTAAGGTGTTCCTGGGGGCCCGGCGGTGGTGCCTGCTTCAGTGTGATGCGTCCACTTGCCTTGCTGAGTTGCTTTTTCCCTACCTCTCGGGTCAGACGATCTACTTGGGAGATTTGGTTTGTTTATTTGCTTGTTGCGGGGCTGGGGACCGAGCCCCGGGGCCTGCTACAGCCTAGGCCAGAGTTCTGTCCCTGAACCATAGCCTCGGCGCCTTTCCTAGGAAGCTGGAAGGGGAAAGAAGTAATGATCATGGCAAGTTCTCAGCGGTGCCGCCTAGGCAGCAATGCCCTTCCCGGACGCGGGAGGGAGCCAGTGAGAACCGGCTGCCCGTTTCTCTCGGGTAGAGCGGCGCCCTTCACTGAGCAGCGGCCAGAATCCCTCCGAGAGCCGGTGCGCGTAACTGCCTTTATTTTAATAGCGACTACATAGCTGGGGACTTATTTTCAATCCTTAGAAAGGCTCAGCTGTTAATTCACAAATGGTGACCTAATTAGTTGTTTTTTTCTTTAGTTGTCTCCCTTCCTCCCTTCTTTCCTTCCTTCCTTCCTTCCTTCCTTTAAAGAAACATGTTCAAGAGAAGACAGTTTACCTCAGAGACTTTCTTTCATTTTGGCTGCTAAACTTGAACCTAACAGTGCTGCTGTTTTTGTCTTGTTTTGTGTTTTGTTTTTCTTCTGGTACCAGGAATCGAACTCACGATCTTATGCTTGCCAGGCAGATGCTTTGCCACTGAGCTAAATTCCCAGGCCCTACTGTTTCTGTCCCTAAGTTGTACTTGGACTTCACAAGTGGTCTGGCAGTGACACCTCTACCTGACAGCTACTGAGCAAATCTGGCTACACCTTCCCAGGTAGTGTTGTTGGAGTCCTAGGCCGGGGGGACCAGACTCGGGGAGTCTCAACAAACCAGGTCTGGTCCCCTGCTCCATACTGGAAAGGAATTTAATATACACTAGAACCATACTGGAAAGACGGGGAGGGTGTCGTCAGCTCTGAGGGTGGGTGAGTAACACCCAAGATTATATATGTCGAGATGTAGGCATAGTCTAGTATTCTGCGTCACACTGTGGTTGATCATTATCTCAGGTCCGGTTCTGTGAGGTGGGTCTGAAGAAGCTCTTGTGACTGGAGGGGGCAGCTTGGTTCCCATCAGGAGACGATTGGTCCTGCTTGGAGGGCAGCCTCACTTTCTGTCCTGGGATGGTGCTCCCACATGGGCGGGGAGTAGGTTCATCAACCTGCAGGTTTCACAGGATTTCACTGTTCCTGGAATCCACAGCGACTGCAGGAGGGAGTGACTCCAGACGATCTGCTGGTTATGTTTCTGTAAGTTTTGAAAATACCTTAATGACTCTTATCTTGGTGTCCTTGCCTTGAAGGGGGAAGATAAGCAGGATTCCTTAGAAGATGATGATGATTCCTTAAATGATTAACATTCCTACGTGCAGAGCCGAGCAAGGATCTGATCAAAAATGTGAGGCAGAAAGGAAACAGATACAAAAGTGAAGGCAGAGATGCCAAGTTTTCTCACTCTAGTGGTTACCCACTGGGCATCTCTAGGCCCATATGAAGAATCAGTGCTGTTAGCAGAAGTGAGAAAGACAGAAACAAGGCCCGAACTCGGGAAGCTGAGGCAGGAGGATCAGGAATTCAAGGCCAGCTTGGCCTATAACATACTAAGTTAGAAGCCAGTCTGAACTACATAGTGAAACCCTGTTTCAACAAAACAAAATGCCTGGGTGCAGTTATGCACACCTGTAATCCCAGTCTCAAAAACTAAAAATAGCTGGGTATGGTGGTGTATGCCTGTATTCCCCTCCTCACTCAGGAGGCTGAGGGAGGAGCAACTCCTGTGAGTTTGAGGACAGCATGGGCTACATAATGAGTTCAAGGCTAGCCTGCACTACATAGTAAGACTCAGTCTTAACAAAAAAACAAATAAATAATTAAATAAATAAATGGGTTGGAGAGGTACCCTAGTGTGAAGGTTCTGGGTTCAATCCCCAGGACCATTAATTTAAAAAAAAAATTGTTTTTAAAGAATAAGACCTAAGCCTTCCCTTTCCCCTCGACAGCCATACAGGGGTGTGATCCCACTGGTGGCTGTCACACACGCCCTCTGCTCGGGGCATTGCTGCTGCCTGCCTCTTTTAGATGCAGCTAGAAAATCACACCTAAAGGCCAAGAGCAGAGAGGGACGGGGCCCATTGCCCATCTCTACAAACCCCTTAACCCTGCTTGTCCACCATCAACACCACAGTCCCTCTGGAGACATCACGAACATCACAGCTACAGTTTTATTCCTGAAGCATCCTAGACGCCCTGCAGCTGCTGCAGGAGATACTGGCCCTCTTTGAAACAGGTTTGCACCTCGGACCTGTGCCAGGTGACCTCCGCCCTCTGACACTATCCAGAAGTCCTCGAGGAGGTTCATGACATGCAGGAGACTGCAGAAGTGTGGCCCTCCCCTGCTCTATGTAAGCAGCTCCTCACAGTCATCCTTCCGAGGGGGAGGCTCCGTCCAGCTCCCCCCACCCCTGTGCTTAGCACAAGTCCCAGTAAGCCTCCCTCGGGTGACCCTGTAAATCTTGGGTAGTGTTGGCCAAACAGTTCACCTTAAAAGGCCGTAGTAACACTAGGGCTGCCAGCCCTGGAGAGTTCTGGAGATCGGCAGTGACAGTGGCAGCAGTGGTCCAAGGTGGAGCCTGAGATCTCAGGCCCAAGGGTTCGGGTTGAAAATAAGTAGAGGCAGAGACCAGCAGGTGGCTCCAGAGGAGGAGGACATGGTGGAAGCTGAGGCCCGAGGTCAGTGATGGCAGAGCACCCAGAGAAGCAGCAAAAGTTGCCCAAGGGCTTCAGGCCTCAGGGAAAAGACAGAATCACAAGGGATCATGACGTTGAATACTTTAATACCCAGAGCTGGGACACTAAGAACTAAGAGGTGGTGGGCCTCAGGGCTCAGAGGTATGGTACTCAAGGTCTGAGCCTGTAACCTCAAGGGAGCAGCACTTTGCCAATTTGAGATTTCCACCCAAGGTGAGCAAAAGAACCCTCCACTGATTGGTAAGTAGCTACTAAGTCCTTGTTACTTACAGTAACCTTCAGAACTGCAAACGAAATATCAGTTGTCCCATTTTACAGATGGGAAAACAAAGTACTTAGTGGTAAGAAATAAGAAGCAGATAAGTGCCAATTCTCAGCATGTATGTGGACAGCTGGCCTCACACTGGGTCCCACCTCTCCCACCCTGGCTTATGCCTACTGCCTGCACGTAGTCTGCACTATCTGCCAGCCTCACTCAAACGGCACTCACCTCACCTGCAAGTGAAACCCCTTCCCCATCCCAAATGAGGACTGGGGCTCTGGGGGAACTGTGCACCCCTCCCCATTGATCACAGTGGCAAGGCCTGATGGGACTTCCAGGCAGAGGCCCTGCTGGGCTGCTAGCACGGAGCCTCCTGCAAGGTCCCGGCAGGGTGTGTCCAAGCTCCTGCTTCACATTATGACCTAACAGGCTACATCCTCCACCAGGCACACGACCACCTGCCACCCAGCAAGGTCCATGCTGAGACAATTTGCCACAGCAGCTGAAGTGAATGAGGACAGTTGCCCAGAATGTGCACTGACAACAGAATCAGCTGCTGTTTCCCCGCCTGGCTCTCTTCTGAGTGGCTGCCTGTGGGTGTCACAGAAGAGGGGATGAAATAACAGGGGGCATCAGCAGCACCCGGGGAGGACCACTTTCCACAGGTGTCTTAAAGCCTTGGAGAGAGAAAGAGGCAGACAGTGAGCTCAGCCTCACTACCCTGTATCTGTGAACATACTGGGCTACGCAGCCCGCCTCCCACCCCTTTCCCAGGAGGCCTTGCTGGTGGGAACCCTACCACCTAGGAGGCTGTCCTGGTAATGCCTTTCACCTGCAGGGCTCCTGCTGAGACCTGGGGACGATGCCCCACCTGCTGCAGGCAGACCCACGGGTCTGTGAGTACCGAAAGTGTGCTTGGTCCTCTTCATGTTTCCAGCTCAGAGATCCTAAATCCGTTGGATCTGCCTGGTCCGAGAACCTTTGCTGTTCATGAAGAGCTCCTTCCGATGGGTTGCACCTCAGATTGTTAGGGGCAGTAGGAAGGTGGGCCGTGCACAGCTTCAGGATGGGTCTAATCACCAGAAGGACCCAGTGATTAGAGAGATGAGAAGTCCAGGAAGGGTAGGGAGCTGGAGATGAGTTATGGCACTACGCACCTGTAATCCCAGAACTCTGGGAGGCTGAAACAGAAAGACTGCAAGTTCCAGCCCAACCTGGAGAATTTAGTGACTTAAAAAGACATTATCTTAAAATTAAAAATTAAAAAAGGGCTGGGCAAAGACAAAGAAAAAGGGCTGGGGAGATCGCCTGGGCAAATCCCTGGGTTAAATACCCCGTACCACCAAAACCAAACCAAACCAAACCTGGAATGAGACTTGCTGAGTCACCCATCTCTGTGCCAGCAGCTCCGCACACACCTCAGGCTCTGGGCTGTGCTCCGCTTTCTTTGGGCTGTTCCTGAGTCAAGCCTTAACAATACACTGGTTGGAGAGCTTTCCTGAGCTCCGGAGCTGTGCTATCGGGTTATCGCGCCAAGGACCAGCTCTTTCATCAGCATGGAGGGTGGGGCTCTCTGCTGACTCAGGGTGAGGTCAGGATTGCACTGTGTTGTAGGACATCCCAGAGCACCAGAGAACTGGTCGCTGGTGTTAGAAAATACCCCAGGCCTACACATTTCCAGTAAATCCCTTCCTTGTGCATCTGTCTGAGTTAGTTTCTGCAGCTTTCACCCAAACGATTTCAACTTTATTGAAATAAAGCCTTGTCCAAAACCCTCATAAATACAGAAAATAGGTGAATTTATGGCTGCTCTGGCAAAGCAACAGTGGAGACAGCTCAGAGCTCGGCCCCAGCAGCTCTCGGCTTCCTCTCCTTGGGCACCAATCCTAGGGCCTCCCTAAAACTGAAGTGGGGTAAGACAAATGCAGATAGGGAGAACAGAGACAAGGAAAATCACAAATTAAAAATTTTACTTTTAAGAACACCCTACAACAGGCTAGATGATGGTGCACACCTGTAATTCCAACACACAGGAGGCTGAGGCAAGAGGACTGCCATGATTTAGAGGCCAGTCTAGGCTACATAGTGTGTTCAAGGCCAGCCTACACCACAAAGTGAGACCATGCCTCAAAAAACACCCAAAAGAAAATAATAATAATAATTTTAATAATAATTTAAAAAAAATTTTTTTTAAAGTACACTGCAACAAGCTGAGTATGGTGGCACATGCCTATAATCCTAGCACTTGGGCCAGGCATGGTGTCGTATGCCTGTAACCCCAACACTCAGGAGGCCGAGGCAGGAGGATCATTGGGAGTTTGAGACCAGCCTGGGCTACAAAGTGAGCTCAAGGCCAGCCTGAACTGCCTAGTGAAACCCTGTCTCAAAAAGACACACACACAAAAAAAATCCTAGCACTTGGGAGGCTAAGACAAGAGGATCTCCACAACTTTGAGGTCCACCTGGGCTATGCAGTGAGTTCAAAGCCAAGCTGAACTACATAGCAAGCCCTTGTCTTAAAAAAAAAAAAAAAAAGAGGACTGCAACATGAACACAGTTACCTAAAGTTGTCCGTCTGTCCTACCTATGGTTGTTGATGCTTCTATTCTCCCAGTCCCTTCACACTCCAAATCCTTTAAAGACACTAAAAGTCTATAAACTAGCTTATTTGATAAGGTAAAGGGCAGAAACCTAACTTTTTTTCTTTGAGAACTTGTCTAGGTAGTTCAGGATGGCCTTGAACTCACAATGTAGCCTAGGGTGACCTTAAAGTTGCAATGATCTTCCTGCCTCGGCTTCTAGAGTGCTGGGACCACAGGTATACGCCACCATGCCAAGCCTCATTTTCAAAATGGATTATTGTCTTGCTATCTGTGATTCCACCAGGCTTTTCACCTGGAAAACTCACAAATTCCACAGGTTTCCAAAAATGTAGAGCCAGGCATCATTCCAGCGCTCCTGAGGCTGAGGAAGGAGGATCCCTCTGCAGGGAGCGGCAGAAGCTGGAGATGGGTCGTATGTGTAGGGGCAGGACAAAGCCAGAGTGCCTGAAGCAGTCAAACTACCTCAGTCTTGAGAATCCTGCCAATTTCAGTCATTAATCATTAGCAGCCTTGTGTCTGATGATACTAACTTTGCAAAAGTATAAACACCCCTACTGTTGTTCAGTTGTTCTCCTCCCGTCAGGAGAGAGAGGACCTCCACCTGACCTCAGCTCCTGTCTCTTGTCTTTATTTTCTAAATTCCTTGGCTGTTTTTCCCCTGGACCACCAAGAGCCCAACGAGTCAGGACATTTGGTGACTGAACAGGGATTTCCCAGTAAGAATTGGTGGGCGAGATGCTTCTCAGAAAATTTTGTGCACAATATAGGGGAGAGAAGCACATTGGTAAGTCAGTATTCAGCACAAGAATATTGTATTGACAATTATCAGGTGTAAAGGTTGGGGCATGGAGGTCTACTGACCTTAAAAAATCTATATCTATATATCTACATCTATATCATCTTTATCTATATCATCTCTATCTATATCATTTCTATCTATATCTATATATTTCTATATATGACTCAAAGAATCAAAAAGGAGAAAGATATATTGAATTACTAGTAATTAAATAGCCCAGGCTGGCCTCGAACTCACAACGGTCCTCCTGCCTCAGCCTCCCGAGTGCTGGGATTACAGGCATGCGCCACCACACCCGGCTCAGAGCTCTACTTTAAAATAACATCCCGAGCCTAAGCAGGACAAGGAGGGTGGAACAGTGGCCACTGATAGAGCTTGAACCCTCTCTAGCCTTGCTCAATCAAATAAGGAAGGAGCAGTGGGGGACAAAAGGGATCTTTCCCCAGAAGAGAAGTATTTCCCCATAAATTCCATTTCAAGACCACTTTATGATTTTAACTGAGCCACAGGCAGCAATCCTGGCCTTTTCAGCACAGAGTAATTTTACTGCGTCACAGATTGGAACTTCCGTCTCTCAGGGAGTAGAGTGGTTCTCTCTATCCTCCTTGCCATTGGCACTAAAAGAAGCCAGACAGGCAGGGGAGTCCATGGAGGGTTTTCAGCATATCTACCCTGTTACTGAAATTCAAGTCCCCGATAATCTGGGACAAGTTATACATCTTCATGAAGTATACCTTTTAAAACCTTAAAAGAATTAAAACAAGTTTTTGCTACTTCTGGCCTTACTGCTCCCTTTACCTTGAGTTTAGTAGAAATCCTGGGACAACAGGTTATGGCCCCAAATAATTGGAAAGAAATAGCTAAAGCATGTTTAAGTCTAGGAGATTATTTGTTCTGGAAAGGAAATTTCTTTGAATATTGCACAGACCAGGAAGCTTGTAATGCTGTTCACAACATAGCCATTAGAAAAGATATGCTGCGGGTATGGTGGCACACACTTGTAATCCTAGCAGTCGGGAGGCTGAGGCAGGAAGATCATTACGAATTTGAGACCAGCCTGGGCCACAAAGGGAGCTCAAGGCCAGCCTGAACTGCATAGTGAGACCCTGTCTCAAAAAAGACCCCCCGACACAAAAAAAAAGAAAAGATATGCTAATGGAGGAAAGTGCCTTTGCTACCACAAACAATCAAGTTACCTTTGAATTGCAAGTACATTAGCAAACTAAGATAGCTGCTACTAGGGCTTGGAGGGAACTTCCCTCAAAGGGTGAGGCATCCCTTAATTTGGCTTCCATTCATCAGGGCCCCCATAAACCTTTTCAAGATTTTGCAGCACACTTATTGCAAGCTAGTAAGAGGATTATAAGTAACACTGAAGCTAGCAAATTAATCGTTCAACAATTGGCCTTTGAAAATGCAAATAAGTGGTATAAAGAGGCTTTAAAAGCCCACAGAAAAATGGACTATGCTGTCTGAGATGATTCGGATTTATGCAGGTATTGGCCCCTCCTATGTGCAGGAGGCCTCGGCAGCAGCTATCACTCGGGTTATTCATCCACAGTCTAGAGGAAAGGAAAAAAACAAGGCTGCTTGTTTTCATTGTGGAGATGGGGGACATTTTGCCCAAAACTGCTCTGCAACATCTGTAAGGGCAACACAGCCATCAGCCGTTCCTCTAATAAAACCTGGTGTGTATACAAGGGATAGACGAGGGTATCATTGGGCAACTGAGTGTAGATCTAAAACTGTTGTGGAAAACCAACCCATCCCGGGAAACTTCCACTGGGGCCCACCTCTGCCCAATCAAATAAGGGGGCGCATTCCTCAATTCCTCCCCGACCCTTACCCATGGCCGCCAAGCACAACTCTGACCTCTGGTGAGTGACAACAGATAGCAGAGAATTGGACCTCAGTCCCTCCTCCAGATTCATGCTAACTCCTGAAATAAGGCCCCAAATTATTCCTACTAGAGTCTATGGGCCTTTGCCTCAGGGACAGTGGGACTCCTGCTAGGCCGCAGTAGTCTTATTTTAAAAGGTCTCCAGGTTTTGCCTGGTGTCATCAATACTGATTATATAGGGGAGATCAAGGTTATATTTCAATCTACTCAAACCATTGCTCAAATCACCTTAAACTCTCTCCCCTTAACTTGGTCTTGAACATCCAGCAGAAATGTATAACCACAAAATGCGGAAAGCAATGCCAGAGTAATATGCTAACTATAAAAAGTTTCAAAACACTAACAACATCTAACGATTGCCAGCTATAATGGTAACTCACTACTATTATGGATTTTTGGACTGTATAGGGTTAAATTGCTGTATACACGTACCAAAAATCTTTGGACTGGAAATCTTTAACCTAAACGAGTAAGTTCATCAAGAATGAAAAGGTCCTTTACAGAGGTCTCTAAACACAGCTTCTTCAACTGCAACTGAATACCCATCACTTAGATAACAAAACAGAAAGGGAGGAGATGTAGGGAGTGGCTGAAGCTGGAGATTGGTCATATGTGGGGGCAGGACAGAGCCAGAGCCCCTGAAGTACTCAAGCAACCTCAGTCTTAAGAAGGACATCCTGCCTGGACAATTTCAGTCATTAGTTGCTAGGCAACCTTGTGTCTTGTGATACTAATTTTGCAAAAGTATAAA
>NW_004955771.1:0-23122 GCF_000276665.1 Chinchilla lanigera
GCGGCAAAGCGCCTGCCTGGCAAGTGCAAGGTCGTGAGTTCGGTTCCCGGTACCGGAGAAAAAAACAAAAAAAAAACAAAACACAGCAGCAATGACTTGGGAGGCTCTTGGACACATTGTGCAGTTAGAAGGCCCTACGAGTAACGGACCTTTGACTAGGAGGCTGAGGACTCAGGGTCCCTGTTTTCGTTTGCACCGAAGTCTTGGCTAGCACAGGTGTAGCATCCAGGCACTCACACAGCCTGTGAGCTGAACTGCAGGCTTGTGCATGGAGACAGGACAAGTGTCAGTTCTGAATAGATGCCTCCCAGGATGAGGAAGACTCTAGCATGGCTGATGGGGGATCCATAATTTCCTCAGAGGTCAGGGTCTATTAGTGAGTCAAGATTAAGCAGTTCAGTGTGTGCCAATAAGGGACCAGAAGGAGTCCCTTTGGATGGTCAAGCATATGGGCTTTGATGTTTGAGGGTCCTGAGTTTGAATCTCAGCTCTGCCATTTATTCACTATGTGGCCTCAAGCAAGTTAGCATCTAATTGCTTCAGTTGTTTTGCCAGCAAATAAGAAGTTTTTATTCCATTAAAGTTCATGATGATTGCAGGAGATACAGCCATCCCTTGGTATCTGTAAGGAACTAGTTCCAGGACATCCCACAGATATCACAATCTCAAGCTCCCTACAAAATGACACAGAATTTACATACACACTGCATGCATGTTACATACTCTGTATACTCTAGGTCATCTCTAGATTGATTATATTATTTCATACAATGTGAACATTATGCAAATACATGTGGTACTATCTTATTCCAGGAATATTACAAATATTTTCAATCAGTAGTTTGGTGAATCCGTGGGTGCAGAACCCAGTGATATCCAAGGTCTATTATATTATATATAAAGTAGAATGCTTAGGATATAATCAGAATCCATTCGAGAAATAGCTCTGATTATTTAGAAAGTGGTTAGGTCTAGCCATGGGCTAGAGAAAGGTAATCAGTCAAGAGTAGAGGGAGTATAATGCTGAAGATCCACAGAGATGGAGGAATCCAAAAAGCAAAGACAGAACCAAGAACAAACCAGGAAACCTATAAAGTAAGCAGTAGAAAAATAACTACAATATGAATGCTCAAAGCACCAGAATGCTCTGTGGACTGGAAATTGAGGCATCTCATAAGATCATCTTTATCTGCTGCTTCTTTCTCTGGCTTGGAAAGACAAAGTGAAGATTTAGAAGCAGCATGCTGAAGACATGAAGCAAACTCAGCACCTAAGGAGACAGTACTGCAGGGATTCTTAGGATTTTTCTTTCTCCTCTGATCTCTAAGAGGAATGGCAGATACTAGACATTCATTTCCTTTCCTCTATGCTAAGTGCTGGGGTATAACTGTAAATACAACAGACACAAACCAGTGCCTGCTCTAATAGACTCTATAATCTAGTCCTCATAGCAGGGATTACTAGTCCATTAATGATGCACACCTACAAAGTCTCAAAGTCCCCTTAACTCCTCCTCGATGCAGTCCAGTTCTCCAAAGAGCCACTAACAATGAATTAGAGTTGGCACCTGAGATGAAAACTCATTTTCCACTCTTGCTCTAAGCCCCTGTGTTGCTGAATAGATTCACACTGATTACTTCACAGGAAAATGTCACCGTTGTCTCACTGTCCAGTGCAATGAAACCCTGAAAGCAACAGCAACAAGTGTAGACAGTTATAAATTGATGACATTATTGTTTTGACTACTAGCACTGAAATACTTTCTGAAGAATCCGGTTATTACACTGACCCGGGGTATTCATTTGATAGTCAATAGATGGGGTGTTTAAGTGCTGTTTAAGTGAGGTAGTCCTAATTTCATTTATTATATTCATGACCTTCTTTCATGTTATACTTTCCAACCCAGGCTTCACTGATCCTCTCTTTTTCTCTCCCAGTACACACGCACGCATGCACAACACTGTATGACCTAACCCATGATGGTGGAGTCAGTGGAGACATTACAGACTCAGCTGTTACACTGATTAACTACATGCGGCTGTTAGGGCAGATTTTTGTCAGCTGTGAAACAGAAAAAACAAGATGTATATCATAATAATTGTACTGCCTATTTCACAGTTATTTTAAATCTCTAATATGAAGTTACAAGTCTTCTAATGGCATTACAGTCTCTCAGGCACTAGGTGGCAGTATGTCACCTCTCACCCCCTCGCCAAAGCCTGGGAGAAGAGGTGTACTTAGCAGCCATTGTCAAGATAGCAATGCAAAAATCCTTCCCCAGCAGAGATCCAGGAAAGGATCTGTTTGCATTATGACATCAAGGGGAAAGGACTGGACCAGGCAGTATGCATTTAATATTCCCTCTCCGTCCATGGACGGGGAAGTAGAAAAGTAAAAGACCAACAGTCACTGGATAGTCAGATAAAAACGTGTGAGTCCATAATGGCTTGGTGGTAAAACTCTTCTGGAACTCAGCACCAAATGCATGCTCCAGCATCTCTATTAGTTGTGATTTCTGCAATTCTCTTTCTGAGATGAGGGGTGAGGTGATTTACTCAATCCCACAGTCGATGAGGCCATCTGGGTCTGCGACCAGTCACGTGACTCCCACTCCATAGTCAGACAAGCAGAGCTGCCTGACATCTGACTTTGCTCCTTGGTCTTTACATTTTTCCTCTTTAGCTTAATATGAAACTGCCTTTCCAATTTTAAACAAGAAGGCAAAATAAAACAAGTTCTCTAATTTTGAATGCAAAATAATACATATTTATATGTGGTCATGCATAGAAAATCTGAAAGAGAAGTGGGAATTTCTTCTACAAAACAATGGCTTAAAATATGCAAATTCTCTTACATTCTTAATTGACATCATACTTTCAAGTGGTGGTAATGCTTCATTTACGTTAGTCTCTTTATGATCAATATTATGTCTCTATTAAACCTCTTCCCTGTAGCCAATAAAATCAAAATGAACAAGTCTTTTCAGAAGGCATCTTATAACCGTCTCTGGGATACTTAGCACTTGTGAATGTTCTTATGAGGCTTTTTGTTTTGTTTTGCTTTGTTTCATTCTATTTCTTTTTCTTTGGATGTCCACATTCCACCCATGTTTCATATATCCACTTGTCTACAAGAATATATGATTGGCCAGTACACCAACTTAAAACTTGAGAAAAACAGTAACAATATTGGATCATGACTCACAGAGTCCAAAGATGAATCTCACTTGGAACTCATTGGTACCCAGAAACTTAAATTTTGTCCCCAGGGCTTTTTCTCCCATGACTTTTAGCTCTTTCTTGCTGTGAATACTGACATCATTTCCTACAGGGAGCTTGCCACATGCAGTCTGAAATATGACTGCCAAAGCTGCAGTTCTCAGCATCTCTGGTTAGTACCCCCAGTAGAAAGAGTTCTCTCTTCTATCTCTCTCTCTCTGTCTCTGTGTCTCTCTGTGTCTCTGTCTCTTTCTGTCTATGTCTCTGTCTCTCCCTCTCTGTCTCTCTGTCTATGTCTATGTCTATGTCTCTGTCTCTCTCACTCTCTGTCTCACTCTATCTCTCTCTCCCCCAACATCCCACTTCATAGATTAGTTCTACCTAAGTCCCCTTGGTCCTCCTCTGTCCACCCCTTCTACTACTCAATTTCCAGAGGAGGTCTGTCCTGTCACACACCAGAGGGCACCATTCACATTGAAGTCTATGTCTCTGGAGCTGTTCAGGATCAGAAGAGGAGCTCTCTGGTGGCTCTGCTCCTAAGGATAGGACACTATATTTGTACAGTCCTGTATCACATAATACCCATGCATCCAGGAAAGTGGGGTCTGTTTCCAGAAGAAATCAAATTAATAGAAAGTACTGTACAGAGCTGCAGTAAACCTATAATCCATCTCAGTGTATCATCCCAGGGTGAGAAGAAATGAAAATTCCTCTTGAACCATCCTTATGCTTTCCAGTGTATGGAAATGCAGGTACGGGAGAAAGAAAGCACCGTACTCTTTAGAATTTCAAAAGTATTATCTGCAAGGTATTGTCATAGAGTCAAGGGCAAGGTTCTCCTTTTTCACACACACACACACACACACACACACACACACACACACACACACACACACACGGCAGGAAAACCTTCAGCTACCCTGTTGCACAAACAGCAAATTCCAGTCTGCCCGAATCACAGCTAGCCTCTGCTTCAGAAGCCACTGCTAAGTCCTGGAAAGATGCCTAAGGAGTCACTGCTTACAGATAAGGTCCAAGGACTCACTCAGGTCTGCAGCATCGCATCCTCACTGCTCAACTGCAGTGGACTCTTGGGTTTCAGGGTGTGTCCTTGAAAAGCTGTGAATGAGTCCATGCCTTCACATGCTCATAATCATCTGCAGCTCAATTTGTAATTAAGCAGTATCTTTCTTAGCTCCTTTTTGCATGCTGTGTAGACTCTCCGGGCACTTTTCGAAAATATACTTGCCTGAATCTCTTCTCAGACCTTATGATACAAACAGCTGGGACAGAAGCCCTGAGAAGCATAATTATTTTGGTCCACCAGGTTGATTTTGATATCAGGGTTGAGAACCATTGAAATCACACCCTTTCTGGACCCCTATGTAGACACAGGCATGATGAACAGAAAATAAAACTTCAGAGCAACTCCAAACCAGGTCTCCATCCCTGAGCTCTTTGCTGATTTATCTTACTATTTCCTGCTCAAAAGTGTTTTGATTGTCAAAAATTACTGAGGATGCCAAAGAGCTTTTATTTATCTACTAATGTTTACTGTATTAGCCATTAAAACAGAGAAACTTTATTTAATAAATCCTTTACATCTAACACGAATAGTTTCATAGAAAATAGCTATACTTGGAAGAATCAAAACTTAATGAGACTAGTATTGCTTTACATTTGAATAATGCTCTTCAATGTATGGGTGAAAAAGAGGCAGTTGAGATCTTGTATCTGCTTTTCTATTTGATCCATGGTCATCATCTTGTCTCTGGAGAGAGCCACTGTAGACTCATGAGAGAATGAGAACAAGAAAAGCAAATTATGGATGAGAAATAGCTTTGAGCTGGGATCCACCAGTGATCCCAGACCATTGTTCCTGTTACTTCTTTAAACTGCATTTCTTTTTCAGGTACATATATGCTCCTATCTTTAATTTCAATGTTTGGACATTTTGATCCTTTTTTGATTGTCACAAATGTTTGATTTGTTTCCCTCATTATATGCGCATATGTGGAAAGCATTTGCTTTAAGAAACAGACACTCACTCAAGCTAGGTTAAATTAAAGATCTGTGATAAAGAAACAGAAAATCCCACAGGATCCCATGTGGGAGGGAAGCCAGGTCCCCACTATGTTTCTTCCCAGGTTCCTGATTCTCTGTGTGATACCCCACCCTGCCCCTTGGGGTTCTCTGTCAGTCTCTTCCTCCCCAAGCGAGGCTTTGGCTACACAGGGTCTATCTCTCATGCATTGCCTTAGAGTTCTTTGTCCAACAGTTTCTTACTAGCAAGTCTTAGGTCTTGATTCCAAAATCCTAAGAGACTTGGATTCCCCAGTTTGAAGAAATTTCTAGGGGGGATGGTAGTATCCTCCTGATTCTGTATTTATATCCAAAGTGATGGACAGATCAAGTAACTAAATATTTTAACACTAGTTCTCAAGCCTGATTGTCCAACCCTGGTCTAATTAGATGGGATCTGTCTCGGTTACCTTTTTGTTGCTGGAGCACAATACCTGACAGACAGTTTAAACAAGAGAAGGTTTATTTTGGCTGACAGTTTGTAGGGGTTTCAGTCCACAGGTGGCTGGCTCCAAGGCAGGGTGGCATGGCAGAGGGGCATCGCAGAGGACAAACAGCTTATGACACGGCAGTGGGAAGAAGAGGGAGTGATCAAAGGAGGGAGATGGACCTTTCCAGGCCACACCCAAGTGACCCACCTCCTCCAAGGCTTCACTTCCCAACATCACATTTAGCTATAAACTTATCTAGAACAGGATATGGGTGATAAAGATGTATTAGGCATCCCTAGTGCAGCCAGCCAGCACTTTCTCATAGAAATATAATCAAGACATACATAATTTAAAATTTTAACTATCATATATGTAATGTAAAACTAAATCAGCAGAATTAACTTTGTCAACATATTTGAACCAGCATATCTAAAAGGCTAGTATTTCAGACTGCAATCAGCATGAAAAGCATTAATGGGATATTTTATAGTCTTTTGTATTCAACTTTTCAAAATCAGAGTGGCTCTTATATTTATGGTCCATCTTAGTTAAGACACTCAATTTTCATCAGAAACTGATGTGTATTTAAAGCTCATAAAATTTATAGCTGGTAAAGCAGATCCATGCATTTGACTTACTCCAAACAGTTGAAATTTTTCAAATAACTGAGTCAAGGGTCAGTTTTCAAATTTAAATTAGCATAATTTAATGAAATTAAAATTCCATTCTTCAGCGGTCTTCACCATATTTCAGAACCTCGGTAGCCACATGGGACTAGGAGCTGTATTTTGGCAGAGTAGGTTTAGAATGAGAACAGAATCTGTCTCTTCTACAACTTTGCATCCAGCCCCAGCACCAGCAGAGCATGGCTGAGTGCAGAGGCACCGAAAATAGAGCTGAGGGAAACTGTCCAAGTTAGAACTGCTTAAATCTAATTGCTGCTCGGCCCTAGAAGGTGCGTGTAAATGCTTTCCGTTAACAAATCACATCATTCTAAGTGAATTCAAGAGGCTTCTTAGTTAAAGGAATCCTATAATGCTTTAACATATTCATCACATAAATCACCTCTCAGGGATTTGCTTTAAAACAAATTTTTTTGTTTCTATCAGGTTCATTTTAAGTGAAGCATGGTAATACAGGAAACCAGTTGAAGGCCATTCAGCAAATGAGTAACCTGAGAAGCCGTATATCACCGTCCACCTTCATGAAGCTGAAGTAGGTATTGCAGAAATCCTTGACAACCGGAAGCAAAATGGCAAAATGGTGTGGAGTCTGATTCTGTACGACTCGCACTGCCTGCACTAAGTGTGCTGGTTCTCTGAGTCTCTGGTAAGCAGGATGGGAATCATGAACAAAGTTTAATCAGCCAGCCTACAGCCTTGATCTCTTTCCGACAGATGGCACTGCAGTCACAAAGCTTCATAACTCCATAAATCAGGTTCCCTCAACAGTTTCTACAGTCTGATGTCTTTACTGCCACAAATTATACTCTGAGGTTGGAGTATATATACATAGCCCATTTTAACTAAATGGAATTATTTAAAGACTTGCTTCGTTCAATCAAATGAGTATGTCCAGTGTTAGCCAAACAAGCCATTCATTCATTCATTCATTTGTCCATGTGTTCATTAAATCCTCATTAAGCACTACCACATGTCAGATGCCATGCAGACAGCTCAGAACACAAACAGGAAGAAATAGATCCTCCCCTGAAAGAGCTGATAGAAAAGTCAGACATGGCTGATAGGAAAGTCAGACATACATACAAGGAAATGCAAAGGAAAAAAGATAAGATTAAGATGAGATTTGCAAAGAAATAGACAATTCTGTGTCAGAAGGACAGAGAAGAAAATTGAATTATTCTGAACAAAGATTCCTTTGGAAATAGAAAGACGGGTGGGAACCTGTAGGGAGCTAAAATGACCTGACAGTAGCTATTTTGAGTCATAACTACCACTAGGTAATCCTGGTTTGTTTTCCCCACATCATTTCCCAGCATGCTAGAAATAAACAAAACTATTAGAGTGGAAGGTTGCATTGTACGAGTACATCCTGACTGTGTCAGTGCCAGGCATGTGCCTGATAACCTTGATGTTAGCTTGAGATAATCTGGGTACATTCTGGCTGGGATGAAAGTCACTTTTCATCCTGATCACTACCACGCGTGTTCCGAACACACCACGCTCCTTCTGACTGGAGCTACGCGCATCCACTGGTCTTGCTGCCATCTTGAATCACGGTTCTGTCATTAAGTCTCTGTTATAGTTTTGTATCTCAAATGTCCCCCAAAAGCCCCTCTATTGAAGTCTTGGCCCCCATCTTGCAGTACATTAGAAAGTAGTAAAAAAAAAAAAAAAAAAAAAAAACTTTTAGGAGGCGGGGCATAATAAGAATTTAAAACATTGCAGGCATGCCACTGAATGAGATATCAGACTCCTAGTTTTCTCCTCTCTGCCTCCTAACTCCCATGCAGAGAGTAGCTTCCTCCTCGACGTGCTCCCCCTATGAAGTGCTGCCTCAGCCTGGGCCCAAAAGAAGCAGAGTCAACTAACCACAGGCTGAAACTTCTGAAACTGTGAGACACGATGAACTTTACCTCCTTCAAAGTTGATTATCCCAGGTATTTTGTTACCGTACTGAAAAGCTGACTGAGACAATCCCAGTGAGTTGCCCTGAGTGTAATCCTGGATCTGTCTGCCACTTGCTTCAGTCTCACAGCACCTTCACCCCAGTAGTCACTCTTTTACAGTGGATTCTCCTGGACCATGGTCACTAGGTGAAGGTGGAGAGAGGAATGGGGAAGTGATACTCCTAAAGTAGGAACAAGTAGCAGCCTCCTACCTGGTTGCTCTGTTCCCAGTTCAGCCCCACTGAGGTCTGCTTGATGGCCACAGAGCTATCAGCATGATGTGCTTGAAATGTCCATGGGATTCTATCATGCCCTGATCTCAAACTCCCATAGCTTCCTATGTCACCTGGAATAAAATCTAAAGTCATGTTCATGGCCTCAACACCTTGTGTGATGGTCTCCTTGGTATATTACAGACCTCCCTTTATCCCATATTCCCCCAGCTCATTATTTCTACCACACTGACTTCTCTGATGTCCTTCAAACATTCCAGGCAAGTTTGCACCTCAGGACCTTTGCAAAGCTCTCTGGATACCTTATATACAAAGAACTCGCTTGCTACTTTCTGCCCTTTGACCTTGCTTTAGTTCTCCAGGCACCACTCTGCTTTATGACATTACATAGTAGTCATTTGGTACATGTTTTATAGGAAGCGGGATCTATCGAGAAGAGAGGGAAGGTAAATACCATGAGGGATGGATCTGTTTTGTTCACAGCTTTAACAGCAGTGTCTAGAACAGTGTCTGACACAAGATGGCACCCCCCACCAAGATATTTTTATAATGAATAAAGACTTAAAATGAGCTTAATGAGGTATTCATATTCTATAAGGTTCCAAGTATCCAACATGTCTAGTGTGTGAGAGGTTAAGGCGACAGGGTAAGAACAGCTACAGAGAAACAGCTAGCAGGGTAAGAACAGCTAGATTGAAACCCCACTCAATGGCCAGGTCATACAGTGCCATACTCCTGGCTAAGAATCTGGGCTATTGTGTGAGGTAGCAGAGCTTCCTCAGGAAGAGAATGGCAATATCAGATCTGCGTATTTAAAAGATAAGTCAAGCTGCCACGCAGCTGACAGAGACTGCAGGCAAAGAATCATGTTAGCATGTTTGCCATTCCCTCAGTTTCCTCATCTGTAAAATGGAAACTAAAGCATTGTCTTAATCATAGGCTGTTGTGATAACTAATAAGTAAATACATGAAGCGTCTGGCACATAAGGTGCTATTAATAAATGTTATTTGTTACCATCAATATTCAGGAAACTTGGAGGATAACAGCCTCTCTTCTGTTCAAGGAACTGCATGGAAGGTGATGCATTAGACCCTGATAAAAACTGCAGAAGACAGAACTCATTTCTGAGAACAAAGAATGGATTCTATTTTGGGCAAGTGCAGTTTGAAATAGCTGTGGGATGTCCAGGTGAGATCTGTGATACAGCATCTGCTATAAGAGTCTAAAGCTCAGGAGGGAAGTTTAAATCAAACACAGATTCACAGGAGCCCCTTTCCTTGCAAGCAATTGTTCTGATCCCTTGTAAGCAACCTCTGAATCCAAAGCACTCAAAAGTAAACTGACCACAGTAACAATCCTGAGGATCAAATCATTTAACGGAGCTGAAAAGCAAACTGCCATTACAGGAACTGACTGTAATGCTGAGCTCTCAGTAACCCTTAGCAATGTTCACAAGAGTCCCCCCTCACATTCTCTCTGGATATGGCTTCAGGTAGGTATGGATTTTACCACATTACTAGCTGCTTCTCCAGTTTACTGTTTTCCACATGGCCCTGCAAGGAAAGATGTCTAAGGGTTACAGCTAAGACATCTCTTAGCTCCAACAGCATTTTTTTTCTGAGCTGAGTGAATTTCATGGCACACGGTGATTCCCTCCTATCCTGTCTCAAGCATCTGAGAATACACGTGTAAGATGTGCTGTGAAGTGCTGGAGAGGGGAAGGGATGGATTTATCAAGTTCTCTGTGGCCAGAGATACAAAGAACAAGAAGAAAAGAAAAATAGATCTGAGCTGGTGCTGGGAAAAATGGCTTGAGGTTCACATACAATCAGCTTCAGTCACAGAGAGGGCAGTGGAACCAGGCTTGACAAGCATTCAATCACTCATTCATTCATTCACCAAATAGATGCTGAGGACCTAATGTATGTGCCAGGTTCTCTGTCAACTATAGAGGAAGCAAAATTGAGCAAGACCAACTTCTCACTTGTGAAGCTTAGTGGCTTATTCCTGTTCCCAGAAGCCTTGGGGATACCTAAAGTATAAAGCAAATCTGCTTGATTTTATTTCTTCATAGAACAATTATTTATTGAGGGTACTGTACTGGCCTTGGGATCACAACGTCAACTAAGACTGAGCAGGTTTTATTCAGCGTGAATGTCACGGTGAGGTTAAATACCATGTGCCACTTAGAGGCTGTAGGAAGGGCCCTGGGATGAAATAACTTGCCTACAAATTCAATAGTTCATTGAGAAGTGCTGTCTATCCCCTTGTTTCTTAAATCCGGGCTGTTTCTGTAGAATATAACAGAAGTGACACTTTGTCAGGCTTTATAGAAGCAGCAATATCCTCTCCTGGAACATTTTCTCTAGCAGAAACCTGTTTCTGTGCAACTGTTAAGATTTCCATAGTTAAAACCATCATATTGCAAGGAAGCCCAAGCTAGCTGTGTGCAGAGCATAAGAGGAGAGAAAGACCTAGCAAGCTCTTGTTATTCAGCCATTCCAACCAGGTGCCAGTATCTCAGTGGAACATCTACCTTGGATATTTTGTGTTGGATGGGAAAGTCTTTCTGAACAGCAAGCATGTAGAGTGAGACACAAAGGGTGAGAAGGAGTTTGATAAACAAGGACCAAGCAGAACAGTATTCTGAGCAGTGTAATGGGATATTCAAAGATCCACAGTTTGACATGTTCTTAGAAATCATAGTCAACCAGTGTGCCTGGAGCATGGCTGGGAGAGGAGAGAGGAAGGTTAGATGGCAGGCAATAGGGACCAGATTGGACAAAGCCTTTTCAGTCATGGCAAGCTGTATGAATTTTGTTCTGAGTATAGTGGAAAGCCTTAACAAGCATGGATTTGAATGTTGCATGATTTATAAAACCATAAAATTTGAAAACAGCTGTGTGGCTATAAATAAACATATTATTTATTCCTAGCACATAGTAGGTGTTCAGAATATGCTAAATGAACTATTCATAAAATGTACTGGACAGAGGCAAAGAATAGACATATGAAGACCAGTAAGGAAGCCATTACAATAATCCAGGTAAAAGACAACAGGTCAGAAATGAGGTAGAGAGAAGAGGAAAGTGCGGAGAAATAAACAGGGATAGAAGAAATAGGACTCACGATGTGGCCCTGAGATGTAGCAGTTGTGTCTCCCTGGGCAAACCAAACTCTCAGAGCTTCTGTTTCCTCACCTGTAAAATCTCTGTTCTAGCAGTGTTATAAGAATCTCAGGAAAAATTTCAGTGGAAGCACCCTGTCAAACACCATGTTTCGAACTCGTGTGAGGAGACATTCCAACTATTATCACATCCTGTCCTGTGACTTGATGACTTGGTGCTATGGTCTGGATCATGAAGTCCCCCAAAGGTCCTTGTGTTGAAGGGTTGGTCCATAGCTTATGGTGCTACTGGAAGATACCAGAACCAACTTTTCAGAGATGTTGCCTAGATGGAGGAAGGTAGGTCATTAGTGCATCCCCCATAAAGGGGTACTGAAACCCCAATCCCTTTGTTTTCTGCTTCCTGACTACCATACTCTCTAGGTATGATATATATACTACCTTTCCATATGACCAAGTGCTATGGGGCCAACCAACTATGAACTGAAGCCTCTAAACCTCTGAACCAAAATAAACCTTTCCTCTTTTAAAGTGATTTGTCTCAAGTATTTGTCACAGTGACAGAAAACTGACTGACACAGTTGGTCAGAAATATAGTCACTGGTTTTTATACCACCCTCTGTTTTCCTATGGCCTAATCCCTCTGGTCTGCAAGGTTGGTGCTACTATTTCATGAGCCACTCTGTCTTCAGAAAGTCCTACCAAAGTCATGAGAGGCCAGAGATCTCCTGTACCAGGAGCTCCTTTGCCTTTACAGCAATTCTCAGACACAGCTGGAAGACTTGTGAAGAATTGTACTGCTGGGATCCAACCCCAGAGCATGTGATGCACCTGGCCTGGGAAGAAGTCCAACAGTTCACTGCTGTAACAAGTGCCCAGGTAAGAATGATGCTGTTGATCTGGGGTCCACTTTGAAAACTGTCTTAGATGAACATTTACCTGGTTCCTTTTCTGGATGAAGGATCATCTGTATTTCTCAGGGGCTAGTCTTAGGAAAGGTCAAGAGCCACAAGAAAAGTTTCTTCTACATTCTTCTTAGGGGCTCTACTTGTGATTGTTTTAAATTCCAAAGTTTTCAAAGCATGCAAACAGCAAAGATGCTTGGCTTCAAAACTTAATATCCTAGTCACTTTCTCATTGCCAGGATTCAATACCCAACACCAACAAATTAAAGGAAGAAAAGTGTATTTTGGGTCACATTTTTAGAGGTTTTAATTCCTATTCAGCTGGCTTCGGGGCAGAAGCAGCATAGAGGAAGGGTTTTCTGGGGAGGAGAACTGCTTACATCGTGGTGGTGAGGGAACAGAGGGGAGAGAAGATCTTGGAAGGGAGATGTGATACACACCAGTGACCAGCCTCTCCTAACCAGACCTCACCTTCTAACAGCAATTCAGCTATGCCACCCCTGTAACTCAGTCACCTCCCAAAAGCCCTGCCCATGAGTGCATGATTCTCTTGGGGGACATCTTGGTATAAACCGTAGTACTTGATCTATAAAGTTTCAAAACTATGTATTCCCTGGAGCAAGTATCTCTCTCCTATGATCAATGAGAAGATTAAGAATTAATACAGATCAAGGGCATAGAGCTTCCTCAGCCAATATGGGGTCAGCATTGATAAATACTAGCTGTTAAATGTTATTATACCAAAGTATGATTCATGTAATTAGCTGTTTTACAGTTCTCACATAAAAGTGGCATAAAGTTTAACTGCAGATTTGTGCCCTACTTACAAAAATGTAGATGATTACACAGTAAGCATTTTAAGAACAAACACCCAGGTTTAACTAACATATTTTTCTTAGGATTCAATTATCTCACTTTGTTTCATTTTATTGTAGTGAATGATTATATGATTCTCTCTGTGCCACTTTAAATGCCTTCTTAAACAAGGTGAATCATGTGTATAAATAGAGTTCTTTCACTTATATAACCTCTTCATGAATAATTAAAGTGCTTCAGGATCAAGATCCCTGTGTAGCAGAAATGGCCCCTCCCCCAGCCCGTACACTTCAGTTAGTTGCCTAGGTAATAGTTCCGGTTCCAGTTCCAGTTGCTCCTGCCTCTTAGAAATGGCTGGTCACTGTGAGCATAGCTGGTCACTATGATGCACATTGTATAAACCAATTCCCGGTTAAGAAGCCATTCGGCCTCTGTACTTCTTGCTTGCTTATCTCGAATGAGCCCTAGACCACCAGAGATCAGAGCCTGAAATTCTGGGAATGATCCACATCAGTGCCCATCCATGTAAATAAATCTGCCTCCAATTCCTGGGTGTTGTTTCAGTGTTTCTGCTTGCCATTGCACCTGCATTCCAACTGCTTTGAGAAACTGCTTTTTACAGTTTTATGTTAGTAAGCACACGGCTTTTTTTACCTAACTGAAAACCATGTATGAGACTCATATGTAAAAATGCGATTGACAGTTAAGCAAGGCAGCACACACTTGTAATACCTGTACTTTCAGAAGATCAGGTGGTGGGATCACAAGTTTGAAGCCAGGCTGGGCAACTTAACAAAACCCTGTCTCAAAATAAAATATAAACACAATGGATTGTAGATATATCACCATGCAAAGATACAGGTTTTAACCCCCTGTGACACACACACACACTCACACACACACACAACCATTGTTTGACATTTATTTCTCCCAATCAACTTTCTGCCCACTTAGTTTTTAGAATAAAGTAAAATATATGCTACAAAATCAACCTCAATTTACACAATGTAGAGAAGAACCTGCAAATTCAGCCAGAACCCCAGGTCCCAGACATATGACACCAGTCACGTTGGTCTGGCCACCTTCAGGTGTTCAAGCCATCTTATTACCATCCCAGCTCTGGTGGGATGTGCTACCTTGCAAAGTTGTGAGCTCCACAAAATAGTGGTGGTTTATGGTGCTAAATTTAGTGGGGTCTGTTACCTAGAAAACCCATAGGCTTTCTAACTTCTGCTATTTTCTCAAGTTTGATAACACGTCTCCCAAGCCTCAGGTGTTAAAAGATTAGTGGAAGCCCCCTAGTGGCACTATTGGAAGGTGGTGGAACTTTTAGGTGATGGACCTAATGGGAGGTCACGGGAGGCATGGCCTGGAGGGAATTGTGGGACTGCAGGCTCTTCTTGTCCTCTTTTGTACCCTGGTCATAAGGATATATAAGGACAGTTCTGCTCCACTATACACTTGTTTCCCAGTGTCCTTCCTTGCCACAGGCTCAAAATAATAGAACCAATGGATCATAGACTGAAACCTCCAAAGTTGTGAGCCAAAATAAACTTTTCTTCTTCATAAGTTAATTATCCCAGGTTTTTTTTTTTTAGTGATAGGAAGCTGACTAACACACTACCATTCTAGTATGAAGACATTATTTATCTTCCATTGACAGAACACAATATTTGAACGTTTTTTGTAGCATTCACTTACTCAAAAATGCAGTTGAGTGCCCAATATATCACACATTATGCAGGACATTTGGGAAGTAATAATGCTCAAGATACTATCTGTCCTCAAGAAATTTAGGATCTAGTGAGCAACCCATAAATAAGAAGGTTATTACCATACTGTATGATGAATAATAAAAGTCTACAACATTTATTAGATGCTTGCTACATGGGAGGTACTACCCTGTGCATTTGACATAACTATCATTTTTATCCTCACACAGACCTTGTGAGGTAAGTGTTATACTTTTCCTCACTCTCTTGTTAGGAAACTAAAAGCTACAGACCCCAAAAGTCATGCAGTAAAAGGCAAAAAGGGCTTCAAACTCAGGGAGCCTAACTGCAGAACCCACACCCTGAATCTCTATGATGCTGCTTTTCTGCAATGTATTACGAGGAAGCACTGGAGGCAAAATGTTTTGAGGAATCTTTGAATTCAGTGGTGCAAAAAAATAGCTTTGGACCAAGAAAAATAATTAGCAAAAAGAGAGATGGGCAGGAGCTCTACTAAAGCAGATTAGGTAGCAAAATCAGGTAGCATTCTGTGGCATGGGACCACGGGTTGAGGAAAGGCTGAATAAGCAGCCGTGATAATGACCCATAGAGCAATTGGAGGGTGGCCACTGTAGCAAACTGCAGTGCCAGCCCCCAGGAGACCAGCATGCCCCGTACAGGTAGCAGTTTTATATAAGGATCAAAATCAGCACTTTTCACAGAGTTCATCAACAGAGCAAGTGCTGTCAGACTCGAGGACTTAAAATCTCTTCCAGTTACCTATTCCTAGGTAACAAACCCCTCCAGATTTGATACCATAAACCACCACTATTTTATGGAGCTCACAATATTGCAAGGTAGCACATCCCATCAGAGCTGGGATGGTAATAAGATGTCTTGAACACCTGAAGGTGGCCGGAATGACATGATTGGTGTCAAATGTCTGAAACCTTGGGTTCTGGTTGAATTTCTAGGTTCTTCTCTACATTGAGGAAGTTGAGGTTGAAGTTTCCAAGAAGGCATCCTTCATTCCTTCCCAGCTGTTGGCACCTGGTTGGAATGACTGGAATAGCCAGAGCATGCTAGGCCTTTTTCTCCTCACAGCCTCTCCACCCAGATACATTACCTAAGCAAAATCACTAAATTACACTTTATAAATTATATATAAATGTGTATATATATATTTATATCATGATAGACAAGCTATATACATGGTGGGTGTACAACTCTAGGATAAAATAGAAACAATTGTGCTATGAATGAATACCTTGTTATGTATATTGTGTTTGGTATGTGTTCAGTGGTATGCTAAGCCTTTTATAAGAATTAGCTTAGTGTAGAGGCCGGGGATTTAGCTCAGCGGCACAGCGCCTGCCTGACAAGCATGAGGTCATGAGTTCAATTCCCAGTACCAGAAAAAAAAACCAAAAAACAAACAAACAAAAAAAGAATTAGCTTAGTATAGAAGTTAAAGTTTATTGTGAGCTGAATTTTGCTGCCACAAACTTTGTAAGTTAAAATACTAACTCCTAGTACCTCAGAATATTACTATGTTAAGAGATGGGGTCTTTAAAGTGACAACTGAGTTAAAATAAGATTCTGCAGTAGGTTCTGATTCAAATGAATGATACCCTGATGTGAAAAGGTGATTAGGACACAGACAGGTACAAAGGGAGAATCAAATGAAAATGGGGAGGGAGGGATCTATTCATATACAAGCTAAGGAGAGACTCAGAAAAGATGCTGTTAATACCTTAAACTCAAACTTCTAGCCTCTAGAATTTTGAGAAAATAAATTCCTATTTTTTTGTTTTAAAGAAAAGAACAAAAACAAAATAACAAAAACAAAACAACACAAAAACTATAAAAATTATACAGAATTTCAAAACAAGATGATAGGAAAACAATAATGGTTGTTGTATCACTTATTGTTATCTTCAAAGTAGTTGTTCAGATTACCAGGTATAGGTATGCAAGATTGAGCAAACATTTAAACATTGACTGTTCCTTTCAATAAACCAATAGAAAGTATTAGTACACAAGATACCTAAATTTCTATTATTTAAGCCAGAAAGTCTATGGTATTTTATTGTGGCAGCCCTAGCTGACTAATACAATATCTATTCCAAGAGCTATGGGAGCTAAACCCTCTGAAAATAATGACGTTTTCATTTTTCCTGTTAATTCCCCTTTCGGATAACTCTAGCGCAGACACATGTGGAGAAGTTTCTGACAATTTCCAGGTTTTGTCAACAGAGAGAGGGAGAGCCCTAGCTGACTAATACAAAATCTATTCCAAGAGCTAAAACTGCATGAAACATCACCTCACTCTCTGTCATATGCCTCACAAATATAGCTCTTCGAAGAATAAGAAAGGACAGTAACCTGAAGAAAGTCATACTAGACAATAAGAGAACTAACAGAGCCATGTAGAAGGACCTTCTGGAATGGAAGATTCTAGAAACAACCAAAGCAAAGAACTACACTCTAAAATGTCAGGCGATACCAAAGTCCTGCAATTTCACTTGAATAGACTCAACTTATCCTGTCTGATAAGCATAAGATTAGGGGGTTTTTGTTTAATGTACTAAATGTGGAACAAAAAGATTTTCTTCAAATATAGGGGGGAAACTCTGCTAATGACATTTATTTGTAGAAGTAAATTCCAAGGTCCATCTTTGACCATAAAATGCCAAAAAGCCAGCTTTCTCCCACTATGGCCTAGAAAATCGCTCTCCATCATCACCGCCATCCCCACCACAGGAAGCAAGGAGTTCCACCCTAAAATGGTGGCTAAAGGGGCGCAGCTGAGGAATAAGAAGATTACATTCCCTTCCTGTGGCCACTGTAACAAATTACCACAGACTTGGTGGCTTAAAGCAAGAGAAAGTTGTTCTCTCTCACTTTTGGAGGCTGGAAGTCCAAACTCAGTGTCCCAGGACTGAAATCTCTGCGTCAGTAGACGGAAGCTCCCTCTGGAGGCTCCCTCTGGAAAAGCTCCCTCCTGAGAAGAAGGTGGTCCACTCTCACGTATAGTGGCGGCTGCTATTCCCTGACTTGGGCCTATGTCACTTCAGTCTCTGCCTTTTTAGTCACATTGCTACTCCTTTCTCTCCCTGGGCCTAATCTTCCTTTGATTCTCTCTTATAAGCTTACTTAGGTGGGCATTTAGGGCCCAGCCAGGATAATCACACCATTTCAAGAACCTTAACAATAACAAAATGCATTTTTCTATTTGTAGCATATTTTACAAAGATAAAATTATTGAAACTTTAGAACGCATTCCATTTGCAAACGTAAAGTAACATTTATGGGTTTATCATATTTGTGCCTAATATTTCAGGGTCCATTATTCAGCCTACCACAAGGCTCCTCCACCTTTGCCTGGCAAACAGAATATCATTATCTCCTGAGCTTCAGGTTAGTTATGAGGCTGTTTGGGGATGCACCTCTTAACAGCACACATACCATGTTTCTCCATTTGCTATTGGCTGCACATGGAAATGCCAATTTTACTGATGATATGACTCTAATATATTCCACTCATGTCACATCTACATCTATTGCCTTTCAATTATTTACTAGCAGCATGCTGGCTCAAGGAGGAAGCTTAATGTGCACATTTTTCCAACATGACAAAATACCCAGGCTTGCAAAGAGTTGCAACCTTGTCACTAATAAAGACATTGGAATTCTCTCAGAAATGCTCTTGAAGGACACAGAAATGGAAGAGGACTGTATGAATGTCCAGCACTCAGAGCCCTGAACCCGCAGGATGCAGAAGGTGATGAATGTGTGATTTTTAGTGCAGTAAAATGTTTCAGAGTGTGCTCTCCCTCTCTCTGTCGACAAAAGCTGGAAATTGTCAGGAACTTCTCCACACGTGTCTGCGCTAGAGTTATCCAAAAGGCGAATTTACAGGAAAAATGAAAATGTCATTATTTTCAGAACGTTACAGTGGATAGACCTGGTGACATACAAATGTGGCTTCTAGCTGTTTTTTCATTATACTGGTCCTACCAAACAAGAGCAGCCCCAAAGCAAACTCCAATGTTGGCAGTTTCCCTAGATTTCCTGTCAGCTGCCTTTGTAGTTCCACTCTGGCAGCCAGACAAGCACAGGTTGTAGGGATTATGTAGCAGGGTTTGGGTAATCCCACTTAGCAACCATTTCTCAAGCTTTCTGGCTGTTCTTTCTGGACTTTCACTTCCTCAGTTCCTCCCACCCCATGCTGTTAAATTTAGATGTCTATGATCAAATATGTTTTTCCCACAAATACCTCAGCAACTTGGTTGCCCTCGCTACACACTAACTGATAGATAGCAATAGGTTGTCTCATGCATAGTTCAGCTCATCAGGCAGTGAACCAGGTAGTATTTCTTGAAATTTAATCCAAGACCCTCCTACATCAGAAAAACCTAAGTGCTTTTATTGGATGCAAATTCCTGGGCTCCACTTCAAACCCCCTACTGTGGTTTAAATCTAAAATGTCCCCCAAACATTTCAGGTGTTTGAAAGGTAACTGGATCATGGGGGCGCTGTAACTAACTTGATGTTAGGAGGTGGGGCCTGGTGGAGCTGGATCATTGGGAACTTGGTCTGGACCAATCTACTGTACAGTATTCTTGTTTCTGGCTCCTCCTCTCTCCCTCTGCTTCCTGGTTTCCTCTCTACTTCCTGATTGAGCACTTCCTGTTTCACCACTTCTTGTTTCTCCATTCTGTCCCTCTGCCCTGCCATTTCCGCCTTGGAGCTGGCTAACCATGCCCTGAAACCATGAGCCAAAGTAAACCTGTCCTCCCCTAAACTGTGGGGACCAGGTTTCTGTCCCAGGGATGAAAAAGCTAGTAAGGTACCTACTAAATCAAAACCTGTAGTTGTGAGGCCCCAGCTTCTGTATTTTACAAACACATTAGGTGACACTTGTACACGTGCAAGTTGAGATAATTACATAGTTGCTAAAAGGAACAACTTTTGTTACCATACAAAATAGTAGTTTCTGTACATGTACTAGTAGTACATTAAAAAGAATACAATGTTTGCATGCATACATACAGACAGTAAGAGTCTGTATGAAGTATATATAAATACTCATTTACTATATAAATTGGATGCATATAAATTGGATCACTCTAAAAGTATGGCATTGGTGTTTTATTGATAAAAATAGGAAAACATATGTTTATATCAGAAATAAATTAAGCTGTAGATTTTTGTGTTTTTTGAAATAATTTTCAGTTTGAATGAAAATTAAATATTATTGCACTTGAGTCAATTCATTTATTTTTATTTGTAAAGGAATATAAAAAATCTGTCCTAAATGTACTGTAACTGAACTTTTCAATAAAATGTAATTTGCTTGGAAAAAAAAAAAAAAGAATATAGTCAGTGGCACATACCTGCAGGAAGATCACAAATTCCAAGCCAGCATGAGCAATTTAGCAAGACTTTGTCTCAAAATAAAAAATAAAAAAGTGCTGAGGTTGTAGTTAAATTGGCCCTACATTCTATTCCTAATACAAAAAAGAAAGAGAGAGAGAGAGAAAGAGAGAGCGATGTTGTACTAAAATTTTTAGTTCCACTCACTCAACCAACATAAAACATTTTATAATGCATGAGATTGTCACTGAAGAGAAACTCCAAACTTTCCAGTCTTTAGTTGAGAGGTATGTGACAGGTGTGAACTGAAGTAGTCACACAAGCACAATATTTTGCCCATTTCCCAGTTCCCTTAACAATCTCTCACCATGTCATGTGCCACAGACTGTGTGGCTGCTGAGAAACAAGTAAGGTCCTCCCTTACTTCCACAGTATGTATCCTTCATGGTGGAAAATGCAAATGTGATCGTAATAGCTTCTGTTTTTTGGGTAATTATGATATCACCGTTTAAATGCTTCATTTCATCAGCAATAAGAAACAGACTCTTACACTCATTTCAGATAAGAAAGTGGAGGCTGAAGAATATGAGCCCATATAAAGAATGTAAGCGTCCCCTCGGACGCTGCCTTATTTCCCTGTGGGGTGTAAAAGATAGGCAGTTTGGATATTCTGAAGCCTGATGCCGGTCTTGGTTGTGGAAGGCCTGAGCTGTTAGAAGTCTGGAAGTACTATTTGCCTTAGCTTTCATAAGTGTTAGCTTCAAAAGTCCTCCTTGTTATTAGAGAACCGGACTCCTCCTGAGATGAAGAGACTCCTGTGATCTCTATAAACCTGGGTCCAAAGACAGATATCACACTGCTCTCTCCCCTGGAGACTCTTGACATTCTGATAACAATAAAATCAGCAGCTACTAGGAAATGCCTATTTCTTTGTATTTTGTAGGTTACTCTGGAAACTCCAGGAGGCCAGAACTATGAGAAAGGCACATGGCACTGTAGGAATAATCATGAAAAGTTAAGTAAGGTTTCCAATCCTGAAATTCACTGATCTGGCCATAGTGACTCTTATGCTGCCAGATTCCTGGGCCTCGCTATAAGACACAAACCTCCCTGGGCCCATCCTGCGTGGGCTTCTCCTCAGATTCTTCTTTGGCAGAATAAATACCCTTGAAACAAGGTATTTGGTGCAAAAATTCCAGACTCATTATTACCCTGCCAAACACCTTTTTTATTTTGTTATACAGCTCTGAACCCACCTTGTTTCAGTCTCTGAAAGCTGGTTCTTGGCCCTGTTACAGATCTCCCATGCTGAGTGACTGTAGGTCTTGTGTTTTTTAATTGAAGGTGTCCTGCAGTACTACTATGTGAGACTCATCTTCCCAATATCAAGTGTTTTCTGAAACACGTCAAAGGTTCCCATGACTACCACATGCTGCACATCAGCCTCACTCGGCTAACCTTGGCAGAAAGTTCCTGTAACACCCTAACACTTCAGTGAGAAGATACAGCCAGACAATCCCCTCCTTATCCCCTGGTTTCCTATAACTCAGCTTCATCCGTCTTTCTTTATCATTTTGTTCTTATAAGCCTTTGTTGGAAATACTTATATTAGTCCCTATATGATGAATATTTGATGTTTTAACTAATTGAATCCAAAGTAGGATTTTTGCTATGTCCATATTAAAGCCTTTACTGGCAAAGTAACTGTATTTGAAAACTGAGATTTTAGGTTGTTAAAATTAAATAAAATCATAAGAGAAGGTCTTAATCCAACAAGATTGGTGGCCTTATAATAGGAAAATCTCTACTTTCTCTCTCTCTCTCTCTCTCTCTCTCTCTCTCTCTCTCTCTCTCTCTCTCTCTCTCTCTGCTTCTCTCTCCACCCCTCCCTTACTTCTTTCCTTACTTGCTCAGTACCCACACACTAAGCAAACCCCCTGTGAGGAGACCACAAGAAGGCAGACATCTACAAGCCAAAAAGAGAACCCACACCAGGTCTTCACCATGCTGTTGAGGGGGAACTCAGAATGCCAACCTCCAGAAGTGAAGAATAAATTTCCACTGTTATTTTGTTATGGCTACCTGGGCAGACAACAACAGACTCATTCTAAGTTATAATAAACTGGGTCATCAACATATACCATGGCCAGTGTGCTGAGATGGAGGTAAACATCAGCATTCGATTGTCCCAACCTGGAGGGGACAAACGTCTTCCCCAAAGAGATGAGGTTTCAAGTGAGAACCTAAAAGAGGAAAATGGTGTAAGCATCTTCCAAAGAGGAGTGGCTGTGCAAACAAAAAAAAAAAAAAAAAAACAGAAGGCGGCAGGGACCATGGCTACAGTAGGTACTGCAAGTGATCCAATGTAGCAAGAAAGCAGAGAGAAAGTGTAGTGATGGAGATATTAACAAGGACAGATTGAGAAGGCCTTGCAGGCCAGGTTGATGAGAGTAGAATTTATTTTAACAGCAAAGAAAAAAACAGCTGAGGTGGTTTAACAGGGATTGACAAAATGGGAGTTATTTTTTTTAGAAAGGTTATGGAGAATAAGCAGCATGTCTATACTTAACAACTATGTTAATCAGCTAA
>NW_004955772.1:0-23066 GCF_000276665.1 Chinchilla lanigera
ACACACACACACACACACACACACACACACACACACACACACTCACGCACACACACACACACGCACGCACGCGCGCGCGCGCGCGCGCACACACACACACACACGCACAGCATCCCACACAGGATTCCCAAGAAGAAGCACACTGCCCTCCAGGCCCACGCCCCTACAAGGAAAGGCCGCAGGAAGCCTGCAGAACAACCCTTCCGCTCAGAAGATGGCTCCCTACCACACACCCTCTCGTTCCAGCGGGCAGAAGGCTGCCCCTGCCCTGCACTGCGTGCTACCCCAACCTCCAAAAGCCCTTGAGAGTGGGCTGAGGGGGTGGACCAAGGGTTGGGAGAGAGGAGCAGCTGCCCTTCCTCCCCAGCCCTTCAAAAGCATCCGTTACGCCCTGCTCTCCTCAACCCCTGGGCCCCTCCGTCCACCTGGCAACTGCCCTCAGCCCAGCCCGGCCGGGGGGCGCTCAGGCTCCCCTGGGGCCCGCTGCCGTGCGCGTGTCCGGCGGCCCAGCTCCCGGGCTCCTCCTGCTGGCGTCGCGCTCCTCCTGGCGCAGGGGAGAGGGAGCCAGTGCCTGTCCCAGCTGAGTCCCTGCGGTTCCCACCGGCAATGCCAGATGCCAGGCTCCAGGAGCTCCTGCCCCCTCTGTGAATTTACCTTCCCAAAAGACAGTGCCCGCTTCCTGGCACCCCCCTCTAAGTCCACACTCTCTGCTGGGGGTCGGGGGGACCAATCCATTTTCAGAAGGTGCTGTGTTGAAGCTGCAGAGTACAGAACTGAGAAAGACCTGCCTGCTTTATGGCTTTATTTTCACAATGTAAATGCCATATAAAAAGCACAAACTTTAAAACTTGCTTTAAGGGAATGAACGACCAGATCAATGTGATTGAGACAATTTCCTTATAAGGACAGCTGGGGTGCCTGTCCCATGCAGCTGGATGATCTGGGTGTATTAAATCAAGGGAGACTAAAATAACACCTTCTTGACTACTAGTTAAGATATTACCGACCATTCTTCCTTGGTTTGTGAGTAATACTTGGCAGTGCCTCCCCCGTAGTCCCAGAAAAAGTGGAGGGCTAGCCCCCTTCTCTAAGTTCATAAATCCCTGCAGTGGGAAGGCTCATTTGGCGGCTTCTGATGCAGATTCGCTTTTCTTTTCAGCAAGTGTAGACCCTTGTGTACCAGGCAGAACATCATGGTGGCTTTCAAAGGAGTCTGGACTCAAGCGTTCTGGAAGGCAGTCACCGCAGAATTTCTGGCCATGCTTATCTTTGTCCTGCTTAGCCTGGGATCCACCATCAACTGGGGTGGAACAGAAAAGCCCTTACCTGTCGACATGGTTCTCATCTCTCTGTGCTTTGGACTCAGCATTGCCACGATGGTGCAGTGCTTTGGCCACATCAGTGGTGGCCACATCAACCCTGCTGTGACCGTGGCCATGGTGTGCACCCGGAAGATCAGCATTGCCAAATCTGTCTTCTACATCGCAGCGCAGTGCCTGGGGGCCATCGTAGGAGCTGGGATTCTCTACCTGGTCACACCTCCCAGCGTGGTGGGAGGCTTGGGAGTCACCACGGTAATCTCTTACACTCTTCTTTTCAGACTAGGACTCGCTCCGGGCTGCCTGCAGACTCTGCTAAATGATATCCTGGTAGCCTTGAGAGAGTCTTACAGTTGCTCATTTATTCCCAGGGATTTTTTATGATTCTTGATAGAGTAAAAACAGTCTGGTAACATCAAAAATGCTCATAGGAAATCACTGTTTGCTCTCAAGAAACTTGAACAATAACTAAGTCTAGGTGACACAAAATGCTGTCGGATTTTTCCCTCTTTCCCATCATAGTAACTATGCTATGCATTTATCACAACTATCTTTTACAATTATTTGGTTATCAACAGAAGAAACAATCACGTTTCTTTTCATACTCACCAAATTTAACATGATCTGCATAAAGGGTCGCACTTATGAAAACAAATTGATATAAGATCCTAGTTTTTAACTGGTTAAGAATATCATTAGCTGAGTTCCAGAGTTGACTTAAATGCACATGCGCACACACACACACACACACACACACACATATACCATAATCTAAATTTTGAGATACATATTAATTTAAACCTAATTAATGGATTTAATCATTGCCTAATAAAATTATAAGTCTCTCAGGAAAGTTTTAGAAGTGCAACTGTGGCACATTTCGCTTTCTTGACAGAAAATGAAACTCAGCATAAAGTCCTGCTTGGTCATTGTAAAAGTAATTATCTATGAAAGCCCAAAATGAGTATAAATTTATTTCTTCTTTTGGGGAAAAGGAAAGGCTGGAGGTGTCAACTGAGGATAGTGTAGAAGACTTAAATTAGTTATTACTTTCCATCCAGATTAACTATGCCTGCCGTAATGATAGGTTGTCACAGATATGTGGTTCAGATGGACTATTTTTCTCTCTTCAGGTTCATGGAAATCTTACTGCCGGTCATGGTCTTCTGGTAGAGTTGATAATCACATTTCAGCTGGTGTTTACTATTTTTGCCAGCTGTGATTCCAAGCGGACTGATGTCACTGGTTCAATAGCTTTAGCAATTGGATTTTCGGTTGCAATTGGACATTTATTTGCAGTAAGTTTCCAAATCCATTTAAATAATTGATCCATCTCATTTATCCTCACCCTAGTGCTGGCCTGGAGATGCTGTGTGTTACAGCTGCAGCTCTTTAGCATCCAGGCACATCTGTTCCTTTTAGGTGGTCATTTTACTAACTGTATGATGAGCATGTTAACATATGGCTCCTAACATCTTGAGGTTCCTCTAACTGACTTGTCAGGTAATGACAAATGGTGATAAAGGATATGTGTTAGAAGATCTCTTTCAACGATGTCTGAAGTTCTCTTTTTTTCTGTAGATCAATTATACTGGTGCCAGCATGAATCCTGCCAGATCCTTTGGACCTGCAGTTATCATGGGAAACTGGGAAAACCACTGGGTAACCATCGTGTTGAAAGTTCCTCTTGTCTTATAGATAGTTGAAGACAGTTATCCATGAGGCTCTTTCTTTTTTCATTATTTTGCTCACTAGTTTCTGCTGCATTCCCCCAACCTTGACTCTCACTTTATTACATCTTTCATAAAGACTAGGGACACTCCACCACAGATATGCTGCAAAACTTCTCATCTTGTGTCTGTTCTGGGCCTTCAGTAATAGTTTTTGTCATCATTTTTTAAAGCACTAGTCCAGGCACATATCTGAAAGACTGCAGCAGAATACTTGATACATGGAGGTTGCCTATATGGAACAAATTAAGGTCAGGATGGTGCAGTGAATGTGGTGTTTAAATAATTGAAAGAAAAGCCTTCCCAACAATAACAGAAAGTAAATTTGAAAAAAAAAAAAAAAAAAAAAAAAAAGTAAAGAAGAAAAGTTTAAAAAGCATAATCTGTAGCAGAAATTTTTTTTTTTGGTTACAAAAGCATAACCCAATTAATAGTATGTGAGTTGGAAGCGTTTGAACTGCAGATGGTGTGGAATAAATGGTGCAAATGTTTATGCTATCATCACCATAACTGTAGCTGGAAAAATACATCACTATGAGAAAAAGAGCCACACTTTTCTATCTCAGGCCTAAGCTGCTTATGAATGTAGTGGCAACACTTCCAGAGAGGGATGCTATCCATTTTTAACTATCACAATCAATTTTATCTCCATGCTTCTGACAGCAAAACAATTAAATTCTTCAAATGAGTCATAAAGCAGTTGCAAAGGCCACTTATACACTAACCTACAATAACCAATAAAAATATAGGCTGGCTGCAAGTGGGGCTATTATCATCACTTATATGTTGTTTTACGATTGTTAAAAATTTATGAATACAACTATATATCATTTGTGTTTTGATCTTATGCATATGATGGTTATTGGCCAAGACCCACCCACTCAATTGATGTTTCAAAAGATTTGTCACATTAACAAAAATGGAAATTTTTAATGAGTAACATATAGACCATATGGTACTAGCTTATTAAATTCAAACTATTTTGTAACTAATATCTTTTAATTTGATTTATGAGGATTTGAAAATGTGGACAAAAGTATAAACTGACAAAATTGAAATGGTAGGAAAATTCTTGGCTTGCTGATTAGGTCAAAAATTCCACCCTATTATTTTCTAACAAATTCAATCTTCCTAGAAATAAATGTTCATTGTGTAGCGATGGATCTATGGTATTTAAAGTTAAACCACACTTATAAATAGATATACTAGAAATATCATCAAAATATTAGCTGTGATTTTTGTGAGTATAATGACATTATTTTAGTGTTCTTTATACTTCTATGTATGTTCTATAATTTAGCAATAAAAATTCTTACCTCTATAAATTTTTAAAGTTACTTTAACATATACATGACATTGTCTTGGAATAGCAATTTGGCACTGAAATTGTTTATCTTTGAGAACACACACCTACTTGTCTCCTTCTTAGATGTATTGGAGAAGGATAATAATTATTAAACCATCTCTCTTTTCTTTTCTGAGATTTAGATCCTGAGGAATAGTACAGATTTAATGAGATGTTTCCACAAAAGGAGAAAGCAGACGTTTAGAGGAAGGCTCTCATTTCTCCTTGGAAAGAGCATAGGGAAGATAAAGTCTCCTATTGGTTCATTCATGTTCAAGATAAAAAGCTTGGTTCTTACAGCCATTCTGCCAGCAAAGTGGCAGTGAAGGATATGTGCTTAGCTTTGGCTTAAAATTTAAATTTTCTTTAGATTTTACAATAATGATGTTTAGTGTGATTTGTTTCCAGAGAGTGTTTTAAGCATGAATATTCATCATATTTTTTTTTCAAATGGGAGTAGTGTAGTATAGTAGGAAACAGTATAATGGCTCAAAAGAGAGGATTGAAGTCAGGCAGACCTGAAATCCTAGCTTGACCACTTTTTAAGCCTGCAGTCTTCAGTGAGCTTCTCACCCTCCCAAGGTATCAGTTTTCTTACCCCTAAAATACAGGTAATAGTAACATCTATCTCAAAGACCAAAGATAGAACTAAGTGAGCTAAAACAAGAAAAGAGCTAATTATGGCTAGCTCCTAGACTCTCAGTAAACAAGGTTTCTATTTCCCAAGTCACTCTGTTGAATTAGCATCTAATACTTTATAGTATCTTGTGCTCAAAACTAAATGGTACAGTTTAATCAAACTCAAAACTTTAGTTTACTCTAGGTGCATAAGTGACATGAGTAAAACTTTCACTTATTGAAATCCTATGGTATTTCAATCAGTCGAAGCTTTATGGATAATAATTAACCATCAATCATAAATTCAAGACATTTTTCACCAAGTCACCACTTAGAGGAAAGCTCTTTGCAACACGAGAAGTAAACAAAACACAGGTTTTTAAATAGAGTTAAACCACCAAATTTTAAAGAGAAAAACCATGCAACATAAAGAAAATAATAATTTTTAGCAGTCTTAGTGACAGACATCTTTAAATTTTCAAAGAAGTGGAGCCTGTGGCTATAAATTAGAAACTATTCAGTGCTTTACAAGTGTTATGGCATCTTCACATCTATAAGATATGTTTAATTATAATCCCTGCTTTGCAGATGAGAAAACTAAGGTACAGGAAGTTAAGTGACTAATATAGGCAGTCACAAAATTGCTAAGTAGTGGAGGTGGGAGTCCCTTTATCACATGGTACTAAATAACAAGAGCCCCAAATGATACGCCCTGCTGTGATCCTGATCATGCAGCAAATGGAAGTAAGATGGCAATGCTGAGCAGGCAAAGGAAGTGCTCTCCACAAATTCTTTTCCTTTTCAGTTTTAGTACAAGAATTCTTAATGTTGGCTTAATGTATAGTATCCCCAAAGAGGAGCTATCTTTCAGTAAAGAATTATCAGAAAATTGAAAAATGTAATCAATAAAAGGAGAGAAGGAGAAACAATACTTTCTTCTTTCCTGTTCAAATATTATAATAATTTATGGATCTCTGGTGTGGATTTGTTATATTCTCTCATTTCCTATCCATCCTCTTTTCCATGACATAATTGTCCTTAGTTTAACTCAGCTAAATCCTATAAGCAGGAGTTGCTCCATGAAATACCTTTCCTTTAACACTCTATCCGCTCCCATTTTTCCTTCAGATATACTGGGTTGGACCAATCATAGGAGCCGTCCTAGCTGGTGGCCTTTATGAGTATGTCTTCTGTCCTGATGTTGAACTCAAACGTCGGCTTAAGGAAGCCTTCAGCAAAGCTGCCCAACAAACAAAAGGGAGTTACATGGAGGTGGAGGACAACAGGAGCCAGGTGGAAACCGAGGACTTGATTCTGAAACCTGGAGTGGTGCACGTGATTGACATGGACCGGGGTGAGGAGAAGAAGGGGAAAGACCCGTCCGGAGAGGTGTTGTCTTCGGTATGACTAGAAGATAGCACTGAGAGCAGACGAGATTCCTTAGAACTGTCCTCAGATTTCCTGCCACCCATTAAGGAAACAGATTTGTTGTAAGTTAGACACATGCAGATTTGTCATTTCTCATCATAGTACTCAGTCTAATCAGTACATATTTCATTCTTTACCAAGGAGGAAAGGAAGAAACCCATTGTGAATTTCAAATCTAAAAAAGAATTCTTGTAAAAGTATCCCCAAAGCAAATATGGACATAGTTTATCTACTTGCCTTTTGTTAATAACCAGTTTGAAATGTGTGTCAAGATTTGATTAAGTCTTGTTCTACAAAACATAGAGATAAACCCATCAGCTTACTCCTCCTCTGTGAGGAAACTGGTATTACTGATGATATTATCATTTGAATATTTGTTCCATTGAGTCAAGTTTAATAATAAGAAAATGCAGTATTGCCACAGGGTCATGCCCACTCAAAAGAAAAAATATAGTAAGTTCTTTCATAACCAACCCCTTACTTATAATATCCATAAATTATTATATAACATTTGAACAGGAAAGAAGAAAGTATTGTTTCTTCTCCTTCTCTCCTTTTATTGATTACATTTTTCAATTTTCTGATAATTCTTTACCGAAAGATAGCTCCTCTTTGGGGGTACTATACATTACTACCTCTGCAAAAGAACAAGAGCAATGGTCATTTTTCACCAGCTGTTTCCATTTTTATTGCAAATATCCAACTTTCAACCCCAATTCCAATTCATTATGATTCTTTTTCCTCCTCAGTATGGAAGACAATGTGGGCTAAAGCCCAGAGAATTGATAATAACATTTAGAAACCCTCTCTACTTACTAGTTCCACCTCCTAAAACATCTAAATCATTAGGGACACTATTGGGATTCAGGACAAGTAGACAGGAAATCTCACAGTGGGTCAGGGAAAAGTTACCATCATACAGAAATTCCAAGGAAAAGGGAAATCTGTACTCTGGCATCAAATGGCTGATCTGTTTTCAGTGCACATCCCCAAATGCATCACACAAAGTTAACAAACTAAGCTTTTAACCGTGTAACCACTTTGCTTATTTTTTTTAATTTATTGGCAAAACTGGGGAGTTTGTGTGCTTGTAACTTAGGTTATCTGTATTGAAACATTAGGTGAGACTTTTCACAAGAACTTAGCTACTTGATTCGTGACATGTTGTTGGTATTTAAGCCCTGCTCACTCCGGAAGGTACAGACTGGTTCTGCAGAGTCCTCACCTCCGCGGCTCTCTCACTTCTGTGACATTTGTTGATCTTCACTACCTGCGTAATGACATTTGAGCAAATTGAAATGTGTGTCCGATGAGGCAAGCCATGGTTGAGACAGAAAAGGGAGAGGCCATCCACTCTTTTCAAACCTTTCATTTGTAAAGGTATTGTATATAACCCAGCCCGATTTTAAAATGCTTTGTTACTGACTAGTATATTTGTTAAGGAAATTTGTGTTCTCTGCACTGCTTTGCCTTTTGTCAGTAGAATGTTTTCTGAGACCCCAAGTTTTATCAGCCTAACTGTCTAGTCTGGCCTTTATCTGAGACAAAGAGCTGCGGCAAATGTCAATTTTGCAGGGCAAAAGCTAGTAGTCGAAAAAGCAAAGCCCCATCACCGCAAGGAGTGGGCATGTAAATAGCTGGTCACAAAGGCTTTCTTCTCCGCGGCACAATTCCAACCGTGTGCCACTTTTTAGTGGTAATGGCAGTTGTGTGTCTGTGGCAGCAAGATAATGGACCATTATTAAACCTGATTCTCTTCGGTGCTAGGAAAAGGGTGATGTGTGGGAGTGCAAGGTTCTTGGAGTCATCACACCAGTCTCACTGGTGTCTTCACGTATTTTATGGCAGGTGCCTAAAGCCCGGCCCCTACATCACAGTTGCGTCCATCACACCGCTGCACAAGTGATAGGGGTCACTTCCTGAAGGGTGGCACCTGTAGAAAGTACAGGGCGAATCTGCCAGGGTGGTTTACGCCCTTAATTTCAAATATTTGCACAGTATGCCGCCACTAAAGGCATAAGATTGAGGGATGGTTCAGTTCAAAAAGTAACATCGACCATCAGCAAACATGTCAGTTCAAAAGTAAATTTAGTTAAAAAGCAAGAGTTCAACACATTTCTAAGTGTGCTTATAAAGTACAAGCTTCCACTTATTTTTATTCTGTTATGTGGTTTACTTCCTATATGCTCACTTTTACATTCATTTCCAATGATAGCAGTCAATAAACTAGAGGGTTTTTTAAAGTGAATGATATTTCTATAGTTTGTTGCTCAGCACCCAATAGCGTGTTGGGCACATAGTAGGTATTCCAAGCAAGTGTGTTAGTAAAAACATAGAAATCTCATTTGGGATTTAAAAATAGAAATAATGTTTTAATCCTTACTTTGGTCAATATTTAATGAAAAGCCTGATTTTGAGTACTGTGAAAGGGAGGCATGAAATGTGAAAACCATAAAATATATTTTTGCATTTGACTGTGTTTAGGGGCATGCAGTGGAAGGAAGCTTCAGCACTCTTTTTTTCTGCATATGAAACAACATATTTTGTATTTCACTCAAGGCTCTGCCAGTAAAAAGTAATGAAATTGTACCTTTCTAATGACATCTATGCAGCAGGGGTCTACTGCCTGGTGGATGGCACCAAATTATCCAAGTGTATTAGGAGACTGGGGCTTTTTTCTTTAATCCCTTCTTATTAATGAAGTGCATAGTGCCGCTCCCAGGAGACCGCAGCTGACAGATACACAGAGAAGAGATCAGAGAGGAAAAACCGGGAAGACATAAATGAATTATACCCAGTCATGGAACAGTGCCAACTGGTTCTTCCCCCAGGAGGAGTACACAAACACCCCAGAATTACATGGTGGCCCCTAGTCTGAAAAATGCACGTGGTTTGTCAAAACAGTACATAGAGGAAAAAAACATTTTTTAAGTTTTGGGGGTTTCATAAAAAAAGATCTTAGGGCCAAGATTTTGAATGTGGGTTTCCACTGTTGAAAATAACGTGTTCTTTCAGGAGTCCTCACCTTTTTACTCTGGAAGAAAATATTTCCTGGAACCTAAATAGTTGACACATTTCAGGGGCCTGCATTGTGTCTCTGCCATTTAACTTTTTAAATTCTTGTGTTTTCTGTGACCTAAACCTTTTCATACTGCAGTTCCTAGATGCTAGCTCAAGCTGCTGTTCAGTGTTGACTGTAGTACAAGGAGAGTAGAAATACTTGGGAAATATATATGATGCAAGTGAGCTATCTGATATAGTAGAGGCCTGACTCCATGTTTAAACTCGATAATGACAGGGAAATTCCAAAATAGAGGAGCAAATTCAAATGCTAAATTTAATCCTGATAAGGGTGTTTATTGCAACACATTCTGAGCATGCGGCAGAGAAATTGCCTTTGTGACAACAGAAGATGACAGTCTGAGCTGAATAGACAACCTTACCAAAAAAAAAAAAATATATATATATAAAAGCCAGTATAAATCCTGACCATCAGCACCATACAATGAGTTCAGAACACTTTATACCTGGAAGTACGTGTGTCTTCCCTAAAATGATTATAGCCTGAAAATCATTAAGAAAATAGGATTACTATCTGGATAGTATAATGTAACAAAAATCACTTCCTTTACCTCAGATTTTGTGAGTTCACACTTGTGTTTTAATGCCTGACAGATCACCCCAAAGCAACACTAACTTTTGAAACCTATGATTCTATGAAATACAGGGAAGACACTTAATTCAAAGATCGAACACTGTAGCCCCTCACTCTTGCAGATGACTACCGATGGCCTACAAAAGTACATATCAGATAAATGCTACCCAGCATGAGCAATAAGCACTGAGTGGACAAGCAGTTATAGAGCTACCTATTTATGTTGGAAATCAAAGGACTACAAGACACACCTACTTGTATAACCCCACTAGAATGCATTTCCAGCTTTTCTTCAGGATTAATTAAATAAACATGCAATTTGTGAAAATATATACACAAGTATTTATCATTTTTATGATCCAAATCATAATAAAATTGTAATTCATGATAAACCAGGGAGAATAAACTGAACATATGGTTATATTCACAATTATTTATTAACTGAAATGTTATTCCAGCATTAGAGTTAATGTTAAAGAGATTTAAACGGTAATGTCTAATATTTGGAATAATCTGTTAAGGTATTAGCACTGTGGTTGATTTCCATGAATTATGTTGCATCTCATACAACTAAGCTTGTGCAAATAAACTTCAGAGTGTTTTTTAAAGGTAAATATTGTGTTTGATTATGTTCAAAATTCATTTGCAGTTTTTGCAAATTAGAGTTTATGAGCTTCCTTTAGAATGAACAGGAGGTTTAGGTATCTGAATATAATCAACACCAAATGAAATGATGATGGAATCCATGAAATCAAAAGTATGTTTTGAAAGCCTGTAGAGTATACACTATGGTAGACTTATGTAGACAGTGAAAATTATGCTTGTTTCAGAACGTTCACATCCATGCAAAATGGGCCATGAGATATCAGCTGTCATCACTGTGAGTCTGCAAGTCAAGACCCAAACAACTGGGACTGGCACTGCTAAATAGATGATCTACCCTCAGGGCACTGGGCAGATTCTGCCTACCCAGATGGATAATGTGGGTTCAATGAGTACTGAGTTACCCCCTTGGATTCTTGTTTGAGGGCCTTCTCAATTTTGAGAGGTTATAGACTCTCAATGGAGGATGAGGACAATCATATATGTAGTATGAAACTCAGCCCATTAAGGGTGAATGATCCCTTAGGAGCCAGGTGGATATGTATCTCTCACAGCATTTGTCACAATGTAGTGAAATTATTTGTGTGGCTGTCTGTCTCGTCCACTAGATTCTAAACCCATTAAGGGCTAAGACTGCATCTTCTATATTCTATACCTTTACCCATTCTTACCACCACTCTTAGGCATTGAAAAGAGGCTTGACACTTCACTTCAAAGTGCTTGCTGTATGGACAGAGAAAAAAATTAATTAGTATCTTGCAATCATTAAGACACGCTACAAAGCATTATTCTTCAATCTAGTTGCTTCTGGCTGCAGAGTTGTGTGCTAAATGTTTGAATTCTTATAGTTCCAGGTAGGAGCCTGAAATTAGCTCAAACACTAAAGAAAAAGACAAATGCATACAAAGACTGAAACACTAATTGGATTTCTAAAATTTATACCTAAAGTGTAAGCAACAAGACATGTTTTCATTACTATATTTATACAATGGCCAGATGTTAGATGAAATTTGCCTCAGTGAGTATCTCAGCAAGAAAAGTATTTTAACAAGCATAGAAAGCTAGAGATAGAAATGTCAGCCTGCTTTTACATAATTATCCCACTGGAAAATGTCCAAAACAATATGTCACCTGAATTAATTTTTACTATTTTTTCAGTTTTTCCACTTCTTCATTATTTCAGTTTAGGGAAACACTGAGGACCCTAAAAAGCTGAATTAAATTCTTCTGCCTCCACAAGTTCAAAAATCTCTCAGAAGCTGTCCTATTAATGTTTGTAATCTTTTTGTACATCACAGTGATAGCATGAGGCAAGCACCCAATAACTGTAAAATGAGTAGAAAGATAAATGGGTGGACGGATGGATGATAAAATAAACACTCCAATCTTCAGGTATTGGGATCATTTGTAAGCAAGCGAAATCGTAGCCTGGATTCCTTCTTCCCTTTCAAGGATCATTTTCCACAGAAGAGATAGAGATTAACAAGAACATTAGCCACAGATAAAAAGGAAAGGAGAAAATTGAATAATTAGAATAATTATGAATTATGAGTACATATGTACGGGGGTCTAGAATTTAAATATTAGTCTCAACTATTTCATCTTTCAGGCTTATTATAAGGTAAATATTACTCTTGTCCACATCTCCAAAGATGAGTAAACTGAGTATCAAGAGGAATAAGTAAAAGCTGGAGATTTTGTTCCCTGGTAGCATTCTTGCCCAGATGTGTAAGGCCTTGGGTTTGATCCCCAGTACACCAGAAGAAAACCACAATGATTAAGAGGAATAAGTAAATTTCCCAAAATATCACATCTAGTGGTATAGCAAAAGCTGGAGCCCATATCCCAATGAATTCCAATCCCTCACATGCTCCATATAACTTCCCATCAGCCACACTTTCCTTCAATGACATACATACCTCCAGACTCGGGGGGCTCCGTGTACCACACCACCATGTGGCAATAAATTAAGTACTGCAGACCTGAAGTGAACATTACAGACCTTGGATAAGGCCTCAAGAAAGAGAATAGGGTTGACAGCTGCAGTGGATTTACTTGGTACTTCAGATAATGTACGCAAATTTTGGTTTAGGTTTTCTTCAGAAAGTATTATCAAGACCACTATGAATTTTGCAGTTGATCCAGAAAATACTAAAGTAGAGGAGTAATTGCAAAGCTACCATTAAAGTCTTCTGTGTTCAATAAGAGTAACTACACTAGCTTTCATTGTGGAGCGCTTACTCTGCACTGGTTATGTGCTCTATACAGTTTGCTCTCTTCTCATTGTAAGTTTTGAAGTAGGCATGGAACTATCCCTATTTTACAGATGAGGAAGCCAAAGTCTAAGGAAAGTGAGAAATGTGTTAAAAGTCACAGCACTCCGGTGGCTAGAGGTGGAATTTGCACCTGGGCAGTCTGCCCCCAGCTCTCTGCTCTTAGCTGTTGCCCTCTGTGGCCTCTTGGCTCTGGTGCTTTTGGGTTCCACTAGCTCCAACTTTCACTATCTGCCTTTTGCAAGCCTTTGATTTTTCATATCCAGGCAAGATTGCAATACAGTGGAACCTCTCTGTTGTTCCCGACCCAATCTCTTATTATCGTTTTGACCACCTCTGAAGGAGGATTTAAACATTCAAGGGCAAATGCCACAAAGATAAACCACCTGAGCCAACAAAATATTTCTGAAAGAGACTCTGGCCAAGAAAACTTTCTTCAGTGAGCCTAAGGAAAGAAACCTATACCTCCCGTTTTAATCAAAATGAACTATTTAACCTATCTAGTCTGATCATTTCTTTTTGCCCTTCATTGCAGGTTAATCCCTCATCCCAATTTTAATTGTCAGCATATATTTTAACCCATATTCACCTGTTAGCCACCCAATCAGCATATACTTAAGGACTTATTTTGTTCAAGGATCAATAGAAGCATTTAATAAATATTTTCATCAGATATATTTTCAATAAACTATTAATAAGGAAGTCAAGAAGTAGGACTCAGCAATAATCGGAGCTATCTTATTACTGCCTACTCTATACCAGCCTATAGAGTTAAAAAGCTGCTTTATAAAACTGAAAAAAAAATAAAGGTATTTTTGAATGGACTAAGTCTTATTATTGTCACACTGGCAGCACCTTTGGGAAATAACGGGATATAATGACCATTGCTAATTTTTTTCTGTCAACAGAATGGGAAAGATTGGCACGTAGAAAATGAGATTTAATATACCTACTTCCACCTTGCTTCTAAAATACAAAATTGTAGTTTACATCCCCAAATACTCTGACTCCAGACTAGCAGAAGACAAAAAGTACATAAGTAAAAAAAATAAGTAAATCTTATAAAGTACGTTACCAGAGACTGCAGAAATTTATTTGTTTAAAGTTTGAGCTTTCAAAGGAGAAAGAAAGGGAAAGGAAAAAAGATGAAGGAGGACCCTAGAGAGGGTCCCCCAGTTCTCCCACCTGCCTCTCCCTGTGGGAATCACTGAAACAGCAGCTGTGCCTGCACAGTTTAGAGAAATCCCTGTGCTGACTTTGCATGCTCTTGTCCTCCTGTACTGTAATTAGAGGGCCCCAGGGAGAATTGGACTATGCATCCTCTTTGACAAACCTAAGTCCTTATCTCAATTGAACTGTCAAAATGTCAGGCTAAAGGGAACTAGATCCTTCCTGCAGAGTGAAAGGACCACTGAATCTTAATTTTCAAGAAGGAATTCAAAACAAAAGCAAGATCTCCCCATTTCTCTCAAGAAAACTAGTCTCTAAAATTTCTTCTTTAAAAAAAAAAAAAAAAGTTGTGAGCCTAAATCTTAGCTCATGGCTCCTGGAAATACTTCACCACATTAAGTTGCTCCAAGATTTCAATGTCAAAACTTATCACAAAGGACTTGAGTTTTATCTCATTGTTCCACAAGCTGGTGTTATGGAAATTGTTGGACTTAGGAACGAGACAAGAGCAGCTGAGATTTCTCCAGTGACCTGCAATAAGGAAGACTTGAGGAATACCAATACAGAATATTCAGCCCTGTGGTGTTGGTACATTGTGGTTAAATCATTCATATTCTTTGAACTCTAATAAAAAATTCTCATCAAACAATGATGACATTTTCATCTCATCAAAGTTTAATCACAAGAGTATTGTAATTCTGATTTTCTTCACCTCATTCAAATTGAAAGTAATCGTTAGACGTCATTTTAATTCTTACCATTACATCCACTCTTACATGTTCTCCCTCACATTGCTATGGCCTTTTTGTTCTCTAAGAGGCATGTCATCTTTACCTACTATTCAGGCAGTTTTAAAATAACTGTCCCCTACTTACAAATAGCACACTTAAGGCTCATTTTAAAACACTTTTGAGATAACAATACAAGTGGAATGATTCTCCTTAAAACACCAAGAGACGGGAGTGGTGATAAATTATGACTAGTGGATTGTCTGATGTTGAGAATCCACTTAATTGACTGAATTCTTGATTGTTTCAAAAAATTTAGCTACTCTCAGAATAATTGGCTTATTAAAGCAGAGAGGAAAATACATGCCTGCTTTATTTTCTTCGATTGTCATTTGGAATCAACTTTGCTGTTAATCCTGAAAGCCTGCGCTGAGTCAAGACGGAGTCCAGAGGCTTCTCCCTGAAGATGGCAGATGAGTCTTAATCACTGCTCCCAAGGATGCATGGAAAGCCAGTGTGTAGTCAGATTTTCACAGCTGTAACAAAACCCAAAAACGTTTGTTTTACCTCATAGTTCCAGAGGTTTCAGTCCATGGTAAGCTGGTTCCATTGCTGTGGGGCCTCATCAAGGCAGAAACATTATGGTAGAAAGGTATGTCTGAGAAAAGTTGTTCACCTCCTGGGGACCAATAAGCAGAGACAGACAGACAGAGAGAGAGACAGACAGAGAGAGATGGAACAATATATATCCTTCCATGACCTTCCTCCAACTAGGCTTTATTTACATCTTAGAATTTTTGCCACCTCCCAAAAGTGCCATCAGCTAAAAACCAAATTTTCAGCACATGAACTTTTGAGGGATATTTAAGATCTAAACCATAAGAATCAGCCACAAAATTCAAAGGAACTATTTGGGATAATGTATATAGGTTTTTTAAGTAGTAATTGTTATGTTTGTGCCTATATCAAAAGCAGAAGGTCCAACAAAAGCAGAAGTGTTAAATTCCAACGCTGCAGGGACAAGAGAGCAAGTAACAGAAAGAAGTCAAGAAGGCTGTGGGAAGACTGGGACAAACTGGGCAGACTCCGCTGAGCAGATTTTTGCCATGTAGATACCCCAGCATGATCTGAACTGATTTTTCAGACAAACTTGAAATTGAAAATTATATATGAGAGCTCTAATTATCTTTCATTCAATTGCTTGCCTAATCTACAATCTGATAAGTTCTTATCACCTCCATCCCTACTGTTCCACCCTAGTTCAGGCCAATGCAATGGATCATTGTGCAGTATTGGCCTCAACCAGTATTGGTTCTCAAGGAGGGGTGACATGTCTTCCAGGAGATAATCAGGAACCTCGAGACACTGTGGTTGTTACAACTAGAGATGAACTTCTGGAATCTAGTGGGTGGATGTCAGGAATGCTGCTCAGCATGCTACAAAAGAGATCAGCTCACCTAATATGTCCATGGTGGTGAAGGTAAGAAATGCTGTGACTCGTCGGCCTGCCTTCAATCTTGCTTCCTTCCAATTGGTCCCAGCATTATCATCTTTTAAAAATAAACTCACATTTTAAAAGTAAAATTTTAAAGACACTGTTTATTCCTTTGCAACAAGTTTTTTGGGGTGTGTGTTTGTTCATTTGCTTCAGAGAAGGAGTCCTCAGTCCCAGAGAATCAATCTTTACAAGGCTCACCCAGAGTACAGTGGTTGGTATCTTCTGAGGATTTTCTCCAGATCCCTGCAGATTCAAAAATCTGCAGATGCTCAAGCCCATTAAATAAAATGACATAGTATCTTCACGTAACCTGCACATATCCTTCCATATAATTTAAATTATTTCTAATACCAAATATAATGTAAATACTCTAAATACTTATTCCATGTTTTTAGGTACACAGACTGTACGTGTACAGTAAAGGGCAATTTAAAAAAATATTTTTAACCCACAGTTGGCTGAACCCACAAATGTGAAACTCATGGCTGCAGAAGGCTGATTCTCATTCCACTGCTCTCCACAGCAATTGGTTTAGGAAAAGACCTGAGAATGATACATTGCCTGTCATTTGAGAAAACCATCCCCATTCTTAAAGGGCCTTATGGAAGATTTATCACAAAGATGGCTAAAATAATTTACACCACTCTAGTTTGTGTATAACTTTGTAATGCTATACAACCCTGCTGCTTTTTCCCCATCATGGGTGGAAATGTATACATAACCCCTCACATGTGAGCTGGCCAACTTGCTTTGATCAACAACATAAGGCTGAATGGACTCTTTAATCTAGGCCTTAGAAGTCTTGTAGCATCAGTCCTCACCTCCTTGGAAAACTTCTGTGTGTGTTAGAAAGCCCAGACCAGTCATCTGGACAGTGAGACCACTTGGCTGAGAGATACCAGCTTCTCAGGTGTCCCCAAGGAGCCCCAGACCTGGAAGTCAGGCTCATGCAGCATCTAGGCCAAGATGAGCAACCAAATGACAACGGCTGGTGAGTGAGTGAGTCCACGCCAACCAGCAGTAGCCCTGCCCAGCTGAGCCAACCCAAACTCCAATTTACAGAACAATGAGCAGGTAGAGCAGAGGTTGCTTTGGGACACCAAGTTCTGATATGGTAGGGTCGACGCAATAGCTGACACAGGGACATGCAGATTTGGCCATGCTCTGGATGCTCCTGTGTGAGGAGGTTGTGCCTGGCTTTCCCTATTATTCTAATTCTTACCTGGCACCTCTGAAGAGCAGAACAGAGAGAAGGAATGAACCTGATCTCTCATTGTCAGTGAGCTGCTAAGTGAATCACTTAGCCCCTACATGTCTTGTTTATGATAAAATAGTGAAATTACCTATGGCTTAAGCTACTTTAGAGTTTTCTCTTACTTGAAGATAAAAGTGTCTTTCATTGGGTTTCCACTAATCTTAGGATAAAATTCAAGCCCATTCATTGTCTGGTCAGTCTGTTCATTCTGTACCTTTGTCTCTCCATGTGTCCCATTGTTTGTCCCAGTTCCCTGAGGATCAAATTCACCTTGAACTTGATTTGCTTGCTCATCTGAGCTATGTGGCCCCCACCTTTCTCTTTTGCTCAGAGTCCTAACATCCCCATGTTCTTCTGCCTGGAGCTTTATTAACCCAACCACCATGCCTTCCCCTCAACATCCACCTTTTAGAAACGCAAGTATTGGGTCAAGTATTGGGACATAGCTGGAACATAGTTCAATGGTAAAACACCTGTTTAACATGTGCAAGGCCCTAGGTTCAATTCCTAGAACAATACACAGACATTGTATTTCATATAACACTCCTTTTAATACTTTAGTTCACTCTGTTGATAACAATGGTTTGCAATCTCCACCCATTTCACTCTTTCTCCCTAAAGGCAGTCACTTTGGTATGGTCATTATCTCTAGCTTTCTTAATAATAGATTTGTGCTGCCACTTACTGATTTTGTTAGCTCTTGGTTTCAGACATTTATCTATTAACCTGACACTACTGAGGAAGATTTATCATCTTCTCTTGCTTGTCCCCAACACTCAAATGTACACATACATCCTGAAATGTCCCCTTCACCTTGATTCTTTGCTTTCCTTGCAAGAACTTTGGCTTTCCCTGAAGTTAGAAATGGTCTTGCTTTTCGTTTTCCTAATTGTTATACATTTACCAGTTTCACTCTCAAATTCTTTATCACTTATCTGAATTTCCTCTTAAACCACACATGGTGGCACATGCCTGTACTCACAGGCTAAAGGCTCACAAATTTGGAGCCACCCTGGGCAAGATCATCTCGCAGAATAAAATGATAGGGGCTGGGGATGTTGATTAGTGCTAGAGAGCTTGGCTACCTTGTGTGACGCCCTCAGTACAATCCTCAACACAAATATACATACATACATGCATACGTACGTACATGCATACATACACACTGCCATCTTACTGTGTCTAGACATAGAATCATGTCAGTCATTCTCACTTGTCTAAGGAAACCTCTGTATGGGTTTCCCTGCTCTGATCTGAACAAGTGGAGCCGCTCACCTCTGCCATCTTATGACCCCCTTCATCATCACCTTGAGGACCCCTTTTCCAATCTCGTATGTTTCTTATACTCCCGCTCTTTCCTTTTCATATTATTTTTGTTTATGATGCACATTATTTCTAGTTTTTTCTGAGCATAAAAATTTTGAACTTCTGGCTTATAGCTAAAGAAAAGTCCCATGTCAGTTTGTCTTCCTGTGGTCTTCTTCCTTGCCCTCATCTTTTTCCTCCTGTTTTCCTCTTCCTTTTCTTCTTCTTCCTCTTCTCCTTCTCCTCTATCTCTGTTTGACTCTCCCTTCCACCCTCACCCCCTCCTTATAGGTTTTTCTATTCTTTTCACCAATGAATCAGAATTTCATAATACTATATCTTAGTCCTATTTTCTTCTTCTTGCATCTCATTATTCTATCTATTCAGTGAATGCTGTAATCTAGAATGCAAATCTTCCAATTCTGAGATATGTACTTGACTTGTATTTACATCCTACCTTCCATTTTGTCTCATCTCTCTTCTGACCTCCTACTGCTCCTTAAACTCCCATACCCTATTAATGCTTAACTCAGATGTTGTTATTCTTAGCTATCTGGTCACATTTGTGAAAAGACCAAATCCTCCAGACAGAACTTGAAAATTTGAAATGTGAACTTCACTGGAAAGGGATCAGACTGGGTAGTTTCCCCAACCATCAAGATAGGCAAGCCTTGCTGTCACTATCCTCAGGTGATTGCTCCTGGGCTGGTCAGCTGCCCTGTAGAAAGCTCCTCTGTCCCCTGAGTGAAGGCCTGGTGATGTGGCCTGCGGAAGCTGAAGGTAAGAAGCCTCAGTGTGGTGGACTGACCACCGCTGGACAACTTGTAACACCCAGCTGAACTGAATCAGCGTGGTGCTGGGTATGGAGGGCCACCTGAGGATTGTTGCCAACAAAATAAAAAGAACTGCAGAAAAAGAAGAGAAGCTGTTAGATAGCTGTTGCTTCTCCTGGGGCTGTTGGTTCTCCTGGAGGAGCTTGTCATGCTGGTTTTCTCATATGATCTTGGCTGTTCTCACCATCGAAGGAGCTTGGGACCTTGCTGTCCCTGAAAATGGCTACAGTTCACTTTTGGGGGAGCCCTAGTGCTTACTTTGAACATCGCTTCCTGGCTCTGGAGGGAAAAATGGTGCACTGTTCAATGTCCTGGAGAAGCTTGTCTCACTGGCTTTCTTGATATCGACTCAGGTATTCTCATCATCAGAGAGACCCCCTTCATCATCAGCTCAGAACCTCGCTGTGTCTGAGGACAGCTTTGGTACCTTTCAGGGGAGCTTTGGTTCTTACTTTGAGCATTGCTTCCTGGCTCCAGTGCAGATCCCTCAGCCTGCTGGCACAGATCCTTCATCCCACTGACACAGACTTTCTAACTTCCACCACTGACCTTTGGGCCTTCCCAGCACAAATCCATGAAACAGGCCTGCATGAGACATTGTCATGGGCTCTAAGCCTCCAGTTGGACTTGGAGGGGGGGGGCATTGTTATGGGCTCTAAGTCTTAATCTGAACTCATGCGGGACATTGCCATAGAACCCAGGCCCTCAGCTGGATTCTCTGTGTCTTTAGTGTGTGGCCATATTTCCTGCACTTTTTTGAACTTGACTCTTTGGGTGACTATTATAAAATAATCCTGTAAATGGTGTGTCCTGTATTAAATTGTTTCCTTTGCAAACTCCTGAATACAACACTCAGGAATTACCTCAACACCCATTATGGTATGCAAGGGGTAATCAAAATATATAATGAATATTTTAATAAAAATATGTTACACATTGCCATTAATCGCTCTCAAATTACTTCCCTTCACTTCAAACACACATAGCCTATCATATTGCCACTTTCTGAAGCAGTTCTGGAAGCTCTTTTCCATGGCTGTCTTTACAAGGTCAATCAAAAATATGGTGAATGCTGCTGCGAAGTGCCATCCATTGGAAAGACAGGCTCATACAAACATTAGTGTGTCCTCATCCTTCTTATTCACTGACTCTGCCTCTGTGTGAGTTCGGCCTCTTCCACAAAGTCAGAATGACCATGAAAGGTAAATGCATTTAACCAATTCAGTTCATCAAGGTAATCACACAGAACAAAGAAAAATATTCACAAAAGAACACTTCCAGAAATGCTTCAGAAAATGGCAAGAGTGGTAAAAGTGTTAAAGAAGCTAGAGGGAGTATTTTGAAGGGTGTAATGGTTGATACATTGAGTCAACTTGAGAATTTCAGAAGCTTAACTAAGTAACTCAGCAGTTCTGTATCCTAGGGTATAGAGGACATGCCCTTGGGTGTCTGTTTATGCTCCAGGATGTTGAATTGGTTGATTCATTGTGTTAATTTGAGAAGTTTAACTAAGTGACTCAGCAGGGTGCCAGGGTCCTCACCTTATAAACATCCCAAGCCTGAGCAAGAGGAGGGCATGGAGATGGTATGAGTGCTACACCCACCCAAGGGCTGGTGGCCTGCGTACAATAAAAGGGAGGAAAGGCAGCTGCCCCCCACTTCTGTTCTTGTTGCTTTTGTTGTCTTCTGCTGCCTGGAACTGTTGCCCCTCACCATGCCAACCTCCCTCACTTTGGAGCCAACTGATTACAGACTGAAACCTTCACAAACTCTGACCTAAATAAAACTTTCCTTCCTTAATTTTGAGTGTTGGGTATTTTGTTTCAGCAACTAGAAAAAAGAAACAAAGACAAGGAGAATCAATAACAATGTGTCTTTTGCCATATTAATTTTTATTAAAATTAAATATTCACCATATTTTTCAATCATTTCTAGTACATTCACTTAACGTGTTTCACTATGATACCTCCATCCTCAAGGGAGAAGAGTTTCTCCCTCTAGAAGAAAATAAGCCATCCTTCCTTTGCCATGACTGGGAGGATCTATTGCCTGGTTATATGCAGCTGGCAAGGTAATCCAGAAATTTATTTCAAAAACTAACTTTCAGCCAACCATCTTTCTAGTCTTTCTACGCCCCCCAACACACACACACACACACACACACACACACACACACACACACACTTCTAAAAGAACCACACATTATCCATTTCTGAGCTAGCGATTTTTAGGGGAAAGTTGAGTTGGATTCCACCCAACCTGGCTTTGCCTTAGCCTTGAATTCTTCTTGGTCCTCTACAACACATCCAGCTTTCCAGGCTACAAAATATGATAGTTCTTGCCTCCTTTTCTACTGGCTTCATCCTTTGGTGCCTGAGCTAAAAAAAAAACACTTAATAGTTGCTCTGTGGAGATCTCAGGAGAGAGTGAAAGTATTTAATCTGCCAACTTTGGACAGAAATCCTCTAATCTCTTCCCTCTTTGTGTTACTTCTCCAACACCTTCTGGAGCCCCAGTTAGGTGTCTCTGTTGTGTGCCTATTCTGTGTTCCTCCCACCAGATGTGTGGGTGTGGATGTTAGACCAAATCACAAGTACACTTTGGCCTATTTCTGTCCCTTTATGTTTTGATTCGGTAAAGACAATCTTCCCCTGAACCTGTAAGCAAAGTTGGCAAATATCCATGATTTTCTGCTCACTCATGTGAAAAAGACAATCCTGTGATGACATTAATCACAAAACCAGACTCACTAATTAGAAAATTTTCTATCCAAAGTATTTCTTTAAGGCCAGGGATATAGCTCAGTAGAGCAAGTGCCTGCCTGGCAAGTGCGGGGTCGTGAATTCAATTCCTGATACCAAAAAAAGAAAAAAAAGTATTTCTTTAAAAGCTCCTTGATGTTTCTTTAAAATTCAAAATTGTTCCAGCCAGGTGTGGTGGCTCACTTCTGTGATCCCAGCATTTGGAAGGCTGAGGCAGGAGGATCTTTGCAAGTTCAGGCCAGCCTCGGCTACAAAGTGAGTTCAAAGCCAGCCAGAACTGCACAGCAAGACCCTATCTCAAAGGACAAAAAAAAAAAAAAAAAAAAAAAAAAACTTAGAAATTGTTCCTTTCTACTTTGCTATCACCCACGCTTGGCAGCTAACTGACTTCCAAGACCAGCATAGTCTCATTCTCTCCTCTCCTCCTCTCCCCTCCCCTCCTCTTCCTCCCTTTCCCTTTCCTTTTCTTCCCTTCCCTGCTCTTTCCCCTCTCTCACCCTCTCTCTCTCTCTCTCTCTCTCTCTCTCTCTCTCTCTCTCTCTCT
>NW_004955773.1:0-2640 GCF_000276665.1 Chinchilla lanigera
GGGCAGGGTCCCGGGCCCACGCGGCCTCGTCCCGGCGCGCGCGGGGCACTTACGTTGCTCTGGGCGTCGATGGCCTGCAGCAGCCGGTCCCTCATCTGCTGCGGAGACGCCGGAGCCGCTGTCATTGCCTGGGCGAGGCGGGGGGGAGCGGCCGGGCCGGCGGGCGGGCTGAGGCGGGGGACGGGGTCACTCACTCGCCGGCCTCCGGGAGCGGAGCCGCATGTTCCCCGCGGCGCTGGGGGCGCGCGGGGTGGCGGAGAGGGGAGCCGGGCTCGGACCCCGGCTGCCGCCGGCGCCGACGGAGGTGGAGGAGCCGCGGGAGCGCCGCCGCCGCCGCCACCGCCTCGAGAACCAAACTCCAGTGAGCCCCCGCGCGGAGCACTCTGGGTAACCCGCGCCGCACGCAGCGTCGGCGCCACGCTGAGGAGGTTGGGAGATGGGGCGGGAGGAGATGCCAGCCCTGGGCGGAGCGGCGCGCGCGCCACGCCCTACGCTTCTGCGCAAGCGCGCGCAGGCGCATTCCTGCGGCCCGCGCCACCCCGCCCTGCCGCCTGGCCCTGGGAGCCGTTGGGAAGCGGTTGGGCGGGGCAACGGCCGCAGCCAGGAGGCCCCGCCCCTGCCTGGACCAGGTGGGCGGAACCTTTTGACGGAAGCGCTAGCGCTCAGCCCTGAAACTCAGACGCCCGAGGCGGCGGCTCGGGGTGGCACGGCGGTGAGCTCCCCACGCGGGGACGGGCGCCTCCCGTGTGCGCGACACGCGTTCGGAGCTGGGCTCGCTCTGCTTCTAGGTGGGGACCCGATGTTCGCGGGTGGCCGCGTCCCCAGCGCGTACCCCGTCCTCCGGCTCTGAACCCCGGTCCAAAAGCCCTTTCCACCCTGTTCGGCCAGGAGATGCTGCAGAACGGACCCCCGAACCAGCGCCTAATGGACGAGGAAACTGAGGCCTAAGGCCCCCCGGGGTTTTAGGTCACAAGCAGAGGTCCCGAGGTCAAAGCTAAGGGCTCCCCTCGCCCCTTAATGCTCTCTGATTGCGTGGTGGGCAGCCCTGTAACACCGGCTCTCTGGGAGGCTGAAGCAAGAAGGTGGCGGTGCCCGGCCCTAACCCAGTCTAGGTGACTTAATGACTTAGCGACACCTTGTCTTAAAATGAAAAGGCTGGGGACACGCTCTGCGTGAAGACCCTGAGTTCCATACCCAGTACTACCAAAATTAAAAAACAGAAGAGGATTATTTGTGGTGCTGGGGATGGAGCCCAGGCAAGCGCTCTACCGCTGGGCAGTGCCGCTGAGAGGGTGGATTATTGCCCAGGGCCTCAGAGAAAGGACATTTTTCCTTGCTGTCACCGGAAGACTAGGTTTCAAACAGGAGGGGGGCGGTGAGGACAAACACATGTGGTCCCCCGGTCTGCGCGCACTGCGGCCCTTGAATTGGTCTGCTTCTGGGAAGCACTGTTATCTGCCAAACGGCTGCTCCTGCACGTGGGAAAAGGTTTACATCTCACTCGCAGAAGACAGTAAACGGCACAGTCACTTTCTGAGCGCTCGTCCCTGTGGTCCAAGCTGGCAAGCCACCCGATGGAGCCGTGTCTATGTACTCCAGATAAGCAGAATAAACAGGCGCTGCCGGGTCTGAGCAGCTCTAATGTGCCGCAGCTTTTTTTTACTAAAGCAAGGATCACACAGAGATAAGCGATTTGTTTTGCATAGGTCAGGTTATTTTAAGAATGAGTTGGAGGGGCTGGGGATTTAGCTCAGCGGCAAAGCGCCTGCCTGGCAAGCGCAAGGTCATGAGTTCGGTTCCCGGTACCGGAGAAAAACCAAAAAAAAAAAAAAAAAAGAATGAGTTGGAAAGCCCTCAACTTACCCGCTTTTCGAAGGTTCTTAAACTCAGAAGTATTAACAAGTGTGGGCCCTGTCAGCTCAGTGCTTTCAGGGGGCAGAGAGATTCTCACAGGGCTGTGTGCAAAAGCCCTGGGTGCAGTCCACTCCAGTGAGCCCCAGAGTCTCATGCGCGGATCGGATCCGCACCAAGGCCTGGTGGGCCGCGGGCCTGAGAGAATGGGCCCTTCATCAGCTGTGGCGGGGTGCAGGCTCAGTGTGCCCCGGAGATCTGGACACCACAGGCCTTCGGTATTTCCTGAATGAACGAAATCCTTTGCAAAATCCTGCTAAAGCCTCTGTGCACACACAGATACATGCAAACACTGCTTTATTCCGAGCTGAACATATGGAGCAGGCGCTGTCACACCAGAGGCCCCTTGGAGCCATGGACCGTGCACGGGGAGGGCGTCAGCAGCTCCCTCGAAGTCCAGAGGCGCCGCACGTCACCGCCTGGCTTTGTACTCCCGGGAAGACTCCTGCAGTGGCTCCTGTTCCTTTGCAGAGGCGGGCTGGACCTCTTGCCACACTGGTCCTTCCTCAATAACAGCTTTTATTAACAGCTCCCTACTATTATTATCTTGAGATAAGAGCCTCACTGTGTACTTCAGGCCAGTCTTGAACTCATTATGTAGCCCACACTGGCCGCAATCTCACAGTAATCCTCCTGCCTCAGCCTCCTGAGTGCTGGGATTACAGGTATGCTCCTGCCTCAGCCTCCTGAGTGCTGGGATTACAGGTATGCCTCAGCCTCCTGAGTGCT
>NW_004955773.1:2830-23225 GCF_000276665.1 Chinchilla lanigera
TGCCTCAGCCTCCTGAGTGCTGGGATTACAGGTATGCCTCAGCCTCCTGAGTGCTGGGATTACAGGTATGCTAGGAGGTGAAGATCAGAAGTAACCATAGGATCCAGCAGGAAGACTTGGAGACACACAGGGTTACTTGGGCTTGAAGGGGCCACGCTTGGTATTGCACCTTCTAGACTTGAGCCAATGGTGGCCTCCAGGTGACAAGGAGCATCCCCAGGAGCACAGGTTGTAAAGCAGCACATGTGGTCCTGGGGTTGATGCCCAGTACCACATACACACGCTCGAGCAAAAAGTAAACTAGAGCAAAGAAAAGGAACACACAGGGAGCCGGGCAAGGTGGTGCATGCCTGTAATCCCAGCACTTGGGAGGCTGAGGCAGGAGACTCACAGAGTTCCAGGCCAGCCTGGGCTACACAATCAGATGAAGGCTAGCCCAAACTACATGGTGAGACCCTGTCTCAAAAACAAACACGTGGGTGAGCTATAGACATGAAAAACCAGTATAGAACAACACAGAGAAATGCAGAAAGCTCCCAATTTAATAGTAAGTGATAAGACGTACATTGTTACCTTACTTCTGGTTGTGCTACAATATATGTATACATATGTACATACACATGCACACATACACACACAATGCAATGGAAAAAAATACCAAAAGGAAAGAAAAATATAGTCCTGATAGGCAAAAGGACAGCCAAATCTGGTTTCCTGCTCACATATTTTAGTTTTTTTGCTTTTGTTTTTGTCTTTTGGAGACAGTGTCTCGCTATGCAGTTCAGTTAAACTCACTTTGTAGCCCAGACTGGTCTCGAGCTCTGCGATCCTCCTGCCTCAGCATCCCAAGAGCTGGGACGAAGGCGGCACCACCACCGTTAGCCATGGCTGTTCTCCAGGCAGAGCGCACGCTGCCCGTCACCATCTGGCCTGTCTCCAGGAGCCTCCACGGCCCCGGCCCTGGAGCCCTGAGTGTGGCTCCCATCAGCTGAATAAGCTGCACTTAATCCCCGAAGTCGGCTGGATGAGGCCGGGGCCAGCCGCTAATGCTGGGCGCAGCTCTAACCTGAGCAGTGTGGCCTTCCCTGCTGCCCCAGTTCTGTGTCAGTGTCCTTAGTGACACAGTAATAGCAAGCGCAAGCATTTATTAAGCAGCTACGACACCACAGGGTCCATGTGGGGGACTCCCAGGCAGACCTCAACGAAACCCAGGTCCCGGTGTCAGTCCCCTTTCACTGTGGGCAGGGCTGCGACTCACTTTAGCTAAGAGAATGCAGGAAAAGCCCGGGCATGGTGCTGCACTCCTGTCACCCCAGCTGCTCGGGAGGCTGAGGCAGGAGGATCTTGAGTTCAAGGCCAGCTTGCGTAACTTCGCAAAGCCCTGTCAAAAACGCTAACAGGGATGATAACTGACTGGGGTGTCGACAGTGGCAGGGCAGTCCCTTTGCATGCATACAGGCCCTGGGTTCAATAGAAAAACAGCCACACTCCGCCAGGCCAAAGCTTCTAGAACACCTGGCAGCAACAGCTGCCATGTGACCGAATGTCGCTCGCAGGGCACTCCTCAAGGACACCGAAACACGCAGCGCAGCCACGGGACAGCAGCCACAGGGTCAAAAGCGCCAGGTGCCCGATGCAGGGACTGAACGGACCCAATGGTCACAGCCCTCAGAGTCCCCACCAGCCGCTGGGATGGGGAAGGCTAAAGCATGTGCTGCCGCAGCCAACACCAGCTGGAGGGAGCAGTGGCTCCCAAGGAGGGCAGCGGTGGGCAGGAGGGGCCCTGGTGACAGCCAGTGCTAGTGACAGCTGCTCAGCTGCAGATGCGACCACCACGACGCAGGCACTGTGACAGGCGACCTGGAGGCAAGCTGCACCTCAAGGGAGTTGTTACGAGGCAAACAAACAGAGGAGCAACCCGCCAACCTCCACCTCTGCAGCCTCAGCGCCGGTCCTGCTACGCCTCCCGATATTGGAGCCTAAATCATCACCCATCATTACCCTGCTACTATTGCTTTAAGATAGGATCTCCCTAAATCACCCAGGCTGGCCTTGAACTCTTGGACTCAAGAGATCCAACTGCCTCAGCCTCCCAGACTGCTGAATCTACAGGTGTGACGGAGACTGCAGTAACCCTCGTGTCACGGCAGGAGGACCTGAGGTGGCACAGCTGTCACAGAGTGCAGCTGAAGTGTCGCCGAGCTCCAGTCCAGACGTGGCCGCCACTTTTCCTGGGCCACGTGTCCTGCGGCGTCCTTGCCTCCCAGGGCATCTGGCCGCTGCCCGCTGCATCCTGCGCTGTGCAGTACACAGGCTGCCACGGCCACCGCAGAGGGGACTGATGTCCCCGAAACCACAGCCAGTCGGGGCCAGGCCAACATGCCCTCTGCCACTCCAAGCCCCACGAGCCCACAGTCCCTTCCTTCGTCACAGAGAAATCCGTTGGCAAGGAGGCCCGTTCCGAGGCCGCCCTCTCCACCTGAATGTCCTGGTATTTCGCTATAGAAAAATGACTGTTTTTCTCTTCGGCAGAGCTAGGGAGGATCCCAGGGCCTTGTACCTGCAAAAACAAAATCACCCCCCACTGAACTACCACTCCAGCCTTTTTTTTGGTACCAGGACTTGAACTCAGGACCCTGTGCTTGCTCAGCAGGCACTTGTGCCGCTGAGCTATATCCCCGGCCCAACTCTTTATTTTTATTTTTTATTTCAAGGGGTATCAGAGTTGCCCAGGCTGGCCTCAAACTTGTGATCCTCCTGCCTCAGCCTCCCAAGTGGCAGGTGTGGTCACTGTACCCACTGAAAATGACTTTTTTGGGGTCTTTCTCAGATAGGGTCTTGCTATGCGGTTCAGGCTGGCCTTGAGCTCATTTTGTAACCCAGGCTGGCCTCCAACTTGCTACGCTCCTCCTGCCTCAGCCTCCCAAGTGCTGGAATTACAGACATGCGCCACCACGCCTGGCTGAAAATGACTTTCAGTGACAGCACAAGCCAGGCTCCATGAGGTGACACACACCATCCAGGCTTTGAACCCTCTCTGAAAGGCTTGGGGACACAGTGTCTGACATGGAGATACTTGCACACACACGACGCACTGTGCAAGGGGTAGTGACCTCACCCGGAAGAGGCTCACTGGCGTTGTTGGGCCTGTGTGGGGCCCTGGCCCACAGCCTCGCACAGCCTGGCCCTTGCTGTCACCCGACGACAGTAACCAGAGCCCCAAGGGGAGCGGGGGTGGCCGAGCACCCTGCCTGTACTCACCCACTGACGACCCAAGCTGAGCTCAGGGGACCCACTCTCATCCTCACCAACACCAGAACTGCGCCAGCCGGCGCCCTGGGGTGCAGAGTCAGGCGCAGGGGGGCGGTCCTCGTGCGTGCTGGGGGATGAGGTTTGAGCCGGGCTGGGCCGAGGGGAGGGGTGCATCTGTCCCCCCCGCACTCTGCGAGGCTGAGGCAGAAGGCGGCAACTGGCGACTCAGTGAGGCCCAGTCTGAAAACACAGCTCCCTCGGCAGGGCTCGGACCCATGACCCTCTTGCCTCAACTTCCTGGGCAGCTGAGGTGACAGGCGCACTGCAGCACACCCAGCTTTTCTGCTTCTTTTAAAATCCCGAAACATCCTGGGGGTTTCTATGCCTCCTAGACACTGTGTGTGTGTGTTCCTAATGACAAGTACAATACATGCTTGCTACAGATGGTCACTAAAGTACAGCAAGAGGCTTAAAACTCACCCACCAGTGGGTTTATGGGAGGCTGAGGCAGGAGGACGGCAAGTTCAAGTCCAGCCTGGGGAACCTGGCAGTTTACTGAGACTGTCTCGAAAGATAAAAGGGGGCCAGGGATGCAAAATCAATTAAAAAGGGAGCCAGGGACACAGTGGTACAATGCCTGCCTGGCAAGTGTGAGGCTCTGAGTTTGATTCCTGGTACCAAAGAAGACAAAAGTGTGTGGTGGTACATGCCTGTCACTCAGCAGTCAGGAGGCTGAGGCAGGAGGATCGCTGTGAGTTCAAGGCCAGCCTGAATAATAGAACAAGACCCTGTCTCCAAAAGAGAATGAATGAATAATGAATGAATGAATGAATGAATGAATGAACAGGCCCTGGGCTCATTTCCCAGTACCAGCAAAGTGGCAGGGAGGAGAAACGCAGCTGGGCGTAGGGAGGGCAGGGTGGTAGGCTCTAATTATGCTGGAGGCCCCACGTTCTAACCCTAGCACACACTTAGAAGACAGGAAGACTGGAGGGGGGAGGGGAAGGAAGGAAAGAAAAGAAGGAGACAGAGAGCTCTGGGCTGTCACAGCAACCCACACTGTCAGCACAACCCACTCCCAGCACCCCCGAGGGTTTATGGGGACCTGAAGCCTGAGGTGCCCCGGGGAGGGGAGGCCACCATCCCCTTAGCACAAGGCTCCGCCTGGGGCACCAGGACGGCCCTTCAGAACACTATCAGCATCTTCCTGGACCACACCCGCTTCTTGTCATTTTTCTGAGATGGGATCTCACCGTGCAGCCCAGGCTGGTCAACCTGCGATCTTTCTGCCTCAGCCTCCAGAGTGGCTGTAACTACAGGCACAAGCCAAAGATCAGCTCCCAACAGCTGAGGCCTGACCTGCTGGGCCTGCTCTTAGGGACCGAGCCAGCCCTCCCAAGTGGGGTCCTGCAGGCTAGGGTGCCACAGCCTCCCGAGTGCCACAGGTCGTTAGGGTCGAACTTGTCAGAAGGGAGGGACCCTCGTCCCTCTGACACAGGCATTAGGGTGGCATCGGCACAGAGACGCGGCCAGAGGGGACACCAGGGACACGAGAGGTGGCCAGCCGTTGCAGGCCGGGAAGACTCACCAGACAGCAGCAAGTGGGGCTGGTCCGCTGCCCCGAGGCTCTGCACTGAGGCCAAGGTGCTGGTAAGAACCGTGGCCCCTTCATTGCTAATGGCACTGAGGACCGAACCCCAGCCCCCTGCACTGAGCTACCCAACCCCTTTTCTTTTTCTTTTTGGTCCTGGGAATTTATCTCAGGCCCTCAAGCTTGCCAGGCAGGCGCTTGTGCCACTGAGCTACATCCCCAGCCCCCGACCATTTTTAAAGAATATCTGCATACACTTTTTGAGACAGGGTCTCCCTGAGTTGCTGAGTCGCCCAGGTTGGGCATGCACTTGAGATCCTCCCACCTCAGCCTCTTGGAGCCCTCAGCCAGCGCCCGGCCTGTCAGGCAGATGACAGCACAGGCCTGTGGAGGGGCAACGGCAGCACCAGGCCGGGTCCCGTCTCCGTCTCACCTCCGCTGTCCTCTCTACCGCTCCCGCCCTCCCCTCCCCTCCCCCACGGTCCTGGGGTGGAACTCAGGCCTGGCTCAGTCGCACCCCAGCTCACCATTGTCTTTTTTGAGACAGGGTCTCACTGTGTCACCTGGGCTGGTCTTGAACTCACAACAACCCTCCTGCCTCAGCCTGCTGAGTGCTGGGGTGACGGGTGTGCACCTCACCACTTCCTGACTGCGGAACTGCCGAGTCTGAGCCCGCAGTCTGCAGTGGGTCTTTTCCCTTCTGGGAACACGAGCTGTGGTCACACTCTGCTTCCCGGAGCTCTCGGCACCTAGAAGGCACCTGTCTCCAAGCAGGATGGAAAATGAGCCCAGGAAAACAAGGCTGCTCGTCCGTCCCGAGAGCGCTGGCGCCCGCCTCCACACAGGTAGACACTGGGAGGCAGTGCTGGGGTCGCAGAGGCACAGGCCTGGTGCTGATGCCAGGCACCGGGAGGAAGAGAGGCTGGCGGGTGCCGGCTTCGGGCCTTCACTCCCACCTCTCAGCCTCAGAAGCACCAGCCAGCGCCCTTTCCCTCCTGGGCAAGGAACTCAAGTTTTAGGCTTTAGAGCACAGTGCCTGGAGACAGCTAGCTAGATCTCAGCGAATGTGAAAACTGCAAGCCTCCCTCTCATTCCAGCTACTGGGGAAGCTGAGGCAGGAGGATCGCAAGTTCAAGCCCAGCCCAGGCAACTTGGCAGGAACCTGTCTCAAAATAAAAAATAAAGGGCTGGGGTATAGCTCAGCAGAAGAGCCCTTGCCTAGCAGGTAGGAAGGTTCCATCCCTAGTACTGAAAGACAAAACGAAAGAAAATGTACATACCACACTCCAATGGTCCTGCATAAGGAAACCGGCTACATCAGGTGTGAAGCACACCAGTACTCTAGTACCGGGAGGCAGAGGCAGGAGGGCCGCAAGTCCTAGTCCAGCCTGGGAAATTTCATTACTTAGACTGTCTAGGAAAAATACGGACTGGGCCAGGCAAGTTGGTGCACACCTGTAATCCCAGCACTTGGGAGGCTGAGGCAGGAGGATCATTGCGAGTTAGAGGCCAGCCTGGGCTACAAAGTGAGCTCAAGGTCAGCCTGAACTGCATAGTGAGACCCTGTCTCAAAAAGACCAAAAAAAAAAAAAAAAAAAAAAAAAAAGGGCTGGGGCTGCAGCACAGTGTGAAGCACCTGGGTTCCATCCCCAGCACATTAAAAAAAGAGAGAGATGGGGCCGGAGGCTGCACAACCCAGGCGGAACTGCTGGCTCAGTATAGTTCTGGGTGATTTTCTTGCCTTCTAGCAAATCGGCATCTTACACTTTGTGATGAACAGCTTGAGTAATGAGGCCACTTAAAGCTGGGTGTGGGGATGCAGACCTATCATCCATCCCAGCACTTGGGGAGGCTGAGGCAGGACAATCATAGGTTCAAAATGAACCTGGACAATTTAGGGACTTAGTGAGACCCAATCTCAAAAATTTAAAAAACTCTGAAACGACAAGACGAAGCTCAGTGTGAGGGACCATACGGGAACGACAGGACAGCAAGGGCCCCCGCGACGCTGGCGTGTGACACACCTGTCCCAGTCCCTGCCCGTGGGAGCAGGCCTGGGAGGGCGGCCGGTGAGCGGCACCACGCCAGCTGCAGCGGCAGCTCTGACGGCAAGGGCCAAAGCACGACGTCAGGCCCAGCCAGGGCCCCCAACTCACCTGAGGGCCAGCGGCCCTCGGCTGCTCTGTCAGGAAGGCAGCGTGCGAGGAGAGCAGCCACTGTGCCACTGTGCGTGCTGGGCGGGGCGAGGGGGCAGGCAGGGGTCACCAGCGGCCACCGCCCCCTCACTGCGGAGCTGGGGGTGGAAGCCGGCCTCGCAGAGCAGGGAAACCGTTCCACCCTCATCGGCCCCCGCCAGGAGAAGCAGCAACCCGGTGACGGGGCCACGGGCCCTGGTGCCACAGGTGACAGCGCAGAGGGCGCCCCGGCTGCCGATCACCACATACCACCGTGCCTTAGCTGGTACCGAACCCTCACACCCCAGTGCTGCGCCTGTCTCTGGACCTCCTGAAGGCCGGACCTGGGGCTGCTGCACAGCTCGGCAGTGGGCTCACCTCGTGGCCGGAGCCTGGGTTCCGCCCCCAGCTCCGCAGAGATGAAGATCGGACAGCCGCATCCCCGAGCGCGGCCGGTATCTGAGAAAGCCACCCTGCTGAGCGTGACCGTGAGACCGCAGATCCAGCCCTCACGCGGAACCTGAGCGCCATGGACACAGCCCAGGGGTACGGGAGCAAAGCACTGAGGCAGGGGAGCGTGAGCAGCAACCAGGGCCCGACCTTGCCCCGTCCTACCCCTCTGCCTCGGCCTTGACAGCCTTGTGCACTTGCCCGACTCCCACCCAGAGCGGACTGAGTACGAGTCACGGGGGGAGATCTGCCAGCAGCCTCTAACCTCTGACAGCCACAAGAGCAGCCCGGGATGCCTCCCACAGGTCACCCGAAACACTCCACATAGGAAGCTGATTTCTTGGTTCAAAAAATGTACAAAGAGGGCTGGGCACGGTAGCGCACACCTGTAATCCCAGCACCTGAGAGGCTGAGGGAGGAGGATCACTGCAAGTTCGAGACCAGCCTGGGCTACAAAGTGAGCTCAAGGCCGGCCTGAACTGCATAGCGAGACCCTCTCTGAAAAAGACAAAAAAAAAAAAAGTACAGAGCCAGGCATAGTGTCATGGCCAGGGATCAAAGCTACTCAGGAGGCTGAGGCAGGAGGATTGCTTGAGTGCAGGAGTTTGTGGACAGCCTGGGCTACAAAGTGAGCTCAAGGCCGGCCTGAACTGCATAGCGAGACCCTCTCTGAAAAAGACAAAAAAAAAAAAAGTACAGAGCCAGGCATAGTGTCATGGCCAGGGATCAAAGCTACTCAGGAGGCTGAGGCAGGAGGATTGCTTGAGTGCAGGAGTTTGTGGACAGCCTGGGCTACAAAGTGAGATCCCTCAACCTAAAGACTACAAACCTTTTTTAAAAATGAGCTTTGTTTTCAATGTGACCGAACTGTAAAAGCCTTTTTTTCTCCCTCCACGTTTACCTACAAGTAAAGATTTCAAAAACCAAAGCAAACTAAAAAACTGTAGGATTTGGCCGTTTCACTTTAGCATAGAAACCAGGGGTCCCCTTCAAAGATACTTCTGAGCCGGACGTGGTGTTGCACCATGATCATAGTACTCAGGAGGCTGAAGCAGGACAACTACCTTGAGTTCAAGGCCAGCCTGGACTACAGTGACACCTTGTCTCAAACCAACAACAAACCACTCACGCGGCTATGTGTCGAGCACCCCCAAGGCCCCTTTATGTAACAAAGGCATTTGACGCAAAGCAGGTCTCTAACCGCCCCCCAGCCACCACCACCTGTCTGAGCTCCCCTCCTCGAAACCAGTGGCTCGCCAGGCAGGGCATCTAGCAGGTTCGTGACAGGTGGCCTAACCCGGCAAGTCCTGGGGTGACCTCAGCTGTAGAACCTAGTGGCCAGGCACACGGGGCGGCGGATGGGAGGGATCCGGAGGCCGCCCTGGGCTGTCCCCGGCAGCAGCCAGCACGCAACAGTCACGCAGCGCGTTGGCAGACGCTGCCTGAAAGGGTTTCTTCAAGCTCGTGGCGGACGCTTCTGCTCCAGTCCTCCCGTGATTGGTGCAAATCCGCACAATGTGGACGAAAAGGGAAGTTATTAAAAGCAAACCAAGGAACACCCGGGAGGACACCTGGGCGCAGGGCTCCCGAAGAGGCTGGCCGAGGAGGGGCTCCGCCGCGAGGGGATGGGCCGCTCCAGCTGCTCCCGCTCCTGGTCAGGGAGTCACTGTGGCGCACGCAGCCCATGCTGGGAGCTTCCGCCCCCAACAGCAGGGGCTTGCTGGGACACTTGCTGGTTTGCTCTAAAGCGCCCTTGAAGTCAGCGGGAACAGGAAGTGCAGACTCCACGCCTGGGCAGGTGATTCCAGTTCTGCCTCTGGGGCTCAGGAGCCAAAGAGCCTGCAAAAGTTAGAGCAAGCGTGACCGTGAGGACGAGGCAGTGCACGGAGACACTCGTCGATCTGCACGGCTGAAACTCAAATCATTTTCTGACTTTAAAAATAAATGTGGGTGCTTTCCACATGGGAACGCGTTCTACAACACCAAAACATTTACTCTAGTTATAAAAGTGACCGCTGAACCGTTTGCATAAAGCCTGGCATGGTGGCACATGTCTGTGATCCCAGCACTTGGGAGGCAGAAGCAGGAGGATCCTTTCGAGTTCAAGACCAGCCTGGGCTACAGAGTGAGTTCAGGGCCGGCCTGAACAACAAACACAGACTCTGCCTCAAAACAAAACAAAAGCTGGGTGTGGCGGCGCACGCCTATAATCCCAGCATTCGGGAGACAGAGGCAGGAGGATCCTTTCGAGTTCAAGACCAGCCTGGGCTACACAGTGAGTTCGGGGCCAGTCTGAACTGTATAGGGAGACCCTGTCTCAAAAAAGCAAAAACCAAAAAGCAGAACAAAAAAACATACCCAAAACAAAATAAAGCAACCACTTCCACCACACTGTACCACACTTGCATTGCAGGTAACCGCCCAGTGACTCCCAGGACCGCGAGTACGCAGGGCCAAAGCAACTGCGACGCCTCGTAGAAGGGACTTAAGCGTCTGTGCAGTCTGGGACCTGAAGGAGCGCTGGAGACACAGGGACCAAAGCACCTTTATGAGTCCGTGACACTTCAGCCAAGGGCGACTTCCACAGCAAGGGACCGACAAGCACTGCTCCAGTTCATTCGGTTCAGTTAAACGCACATGGGACAGCAAAGCCCTAGGGATGATACCACCGTCCACCAGGCCTGGGCCTGGGTCTCCACACTGTGACACAGCGCTGGGAGGACCTCGGAGCCAAACACACGGGCATGGGCCTTTCCATGCCACTCCTGTAGCAGTCTAGAAAGCTCAACCTGGCCTAAAAGAAAATGGCCAGTCTGAGGACTAACAGGTGCAGGGAGAATGGGTCTCCACACGCAGAAGGACAGGAGCTGGACCCGTACCTCACATCCACAAAAACTCAGGCCAGACATGGTGCCGCCAGCCTATAGTCCTGGCACTTGGGAGGCTGAGGCAGGAGGATCGACACAAGTTTGAGGCCAGCCTGGGCTACATAATGAGTTCAAGGCCAGCCTGAACTGCACAGCAAGACCCTGTCTCAAACAAACAAACAAACAAACAAACAAACAAGAAAGTTAATTTAGATGGACCAGAGGCCTACCTAGAACTAAAAACACCAAATCTCTTAGAAAATTGGGGTGTGTATCTTCCTGACCTTGGTCAGCTAATGATGTTTTAGGTGTAAGACCGAAAGTGCAAGTAACAAAAGAATAACCAGATAAATGGGACTTTTAGTAAAATTAACACTTTGATGCTTCAAGTAATGCCATCAAAAAGTAAAAAGATCGGCTGGGGGTGTAGGGTGTACCAGGCTCTAGTTTGAGTCCCCAGCACCACAGATAGAAAAGAAAACCCAGAAGGGGAGAAAACATTCACAAATCACACCCGATAAAGGACTAGGACCCAGAACAGGAATGGTTACAACCAAGTAATGGCCCAATTAAAAACGGGTAAAGGATCTGAACAGAGATTTCTCAAAAGGAGTTGTATAAATGGCCAATAATGTAAAACAATGTACACCATCATGAACTGCCAGGGAATGCAAATCAGAACCGTCACATGCCAGGGCAGCTATGATCAAAGGACTAACGTGGAGCCAAGCATGGTAGCGCATGCCTGTAATCCCAGCACAAAGGAGGATGAGGCAGGACGACCGTCATGAGTTCAAGGCCAGCCTGGGCTACAGAGTGAGTTCAAGGTTGGCCTGCACTGCACTGTAAGACTCTGTACCCAGACAACAACGACAGAAACACTAATGTGGGCATGGCAAGGCCACCTGTCTTCCTAGGATGCGGGAGGCTGAGGCAGGATGGCTGCATGGGAAGCCAGCCTGGGCTACAAAGTAAGTTCAAGGCCAGCCTGAACTGCTCAGTGAAACCATGTCTCAAAAGATTAAAAAAAAATAATAAAAATAAAACTTTTAAAAATACCTGATCGCCTTTAAAAAAAAAACTCACACTACGGATCGGAAAAGATGGAAATGGGAAGACAGTACGCCCAGGAAAGAGTGCAGCACGGCCCACTGCTCCGCAGAACAGCCTTTAGGCTCTTCCAAGTGACGCTGCGCGTGTATGTGAGCGCTTATACCCAACAAGTGAAAACCGCCCTCCTGGGAGAGAGCTTGTGCGTGAGCATTTCCATCAGTATTAGCCCCAAGAGCCAAGAGAGAGACCGCCCCACTCTCCAGCCACTGGCGGAGCGACACTAGGCCACCCACCCGGCTCCTGTCTCAGGGTCAGCCCAGGCCCGAGCCCAGCAGGCCACTCCCCACCCCCACTGCTTCGTGCTTCCTGACACTCCCACAGCAGCGCAGCTCACCCACTACAGAGGGCACAGGGAGCAGTAATTTCTCCGTCTCCGTCTCCTTCTCCCTCTCCGCAATCCTCCTGCCTCAGCCTCCCATGGTGCTGGAATTGCAGGCGTGCACTACCACACTCAGCTGCTCATTCAGCATTTACTCTGCTCTTGTTTTTTCTCTTTGCAGCACTGGGGAATGAACACAGGGCCTCTGCATTGACCTACACCCCCAGCCCTTTTTGAGACAGAGTCTTGCTATGTTGCTCAGGCTGGATTTGAACCTATCCTCCTGCCTCAGCCTCCAACAACGCTGTGCTGACAGGCAGATCCCAGCACACCCGGCTCCCTTATTCCACGTTCCGTGTGAGCAGCTCCTACTGAAGTCAGGCTACATGTGGCAGCACCCAATTTACTTTGCTTTGACAGCATCCCTCTCAGTGCCAGCATCATGAGAGCAGTTCACACGGCGTCCTGCGGCTTGGCGGACCTTGTTCGTGGATATCTGGGTGATTCCCAGTGCTTCAGTACACTGGGAAGCCCCCAGGGGAGACCCCTCTCTCACTGGGCATGGAGCCCAGGGCCGTCACCTAACAATCCCCCAAGCTTTATAATTTTTCCTTTTGAGGAAAAGAAACTGCTCAAAATGGAAGAAGCAACTGGGATGAAGGAAGGGAGAGGAAAAAGAAAGAAGAAGAGGGAAAAAATACATATATGTATACACGGGACAGCTGGGATAATGGTACTAATAGTATCGTGGGTTTATTGAAAGGAACTGTTAATGTATAACTGTTTGATCAACCTTGCCCTTGCATACCACTGTTAATATCCTATCACCTTGTTTTGAAATTCTGTATCATTTTTATTGTTCTCTAGGCTGCTTTGTTTATGTATTTGTTTTTGTTATTTTGGTTTTTTTTTCTTTTCTCTTTAAAATGAAAAACAAAATTGGTATGTACACACAAGGACAGCTGGGATAGGTGTATTGCTAACGTCTGTGCTTTATTGAAAGGAACAGTCAATGCTTAAAATTTTCTTCTTTCCTGACCAATTTTGCACACTTGAACCTGGTAATCAGAATGACTGATCCGAAAACAACAACATGCAGTGTAAGAACCACTACTGAACTCCTAGCGTCTTCTATGGTGAAGCTCTGTGTCATTTCCAGTGTTTTTTGTATTACTTGTTACTGTCTTCTGATCGATCAATCTTACATTCTTACGTCTGGTGGACTGAGCGACTTCGTTGAAGGTAACAGTATGTAAAGTACCAACCAGTGTTAACTCCTATCGTGTTGTTTTGAGGTCATGTATTGTTTTTGTTGTGTTTGTGTTGTTTTGATTTTGTCTTCATTGTCGTTTTGTAAGTTTTCTTATCTTTAAAATTTTAAAAAACTGACTTTTCCTTTACGAGCCGGGGTCTCACCGAGTTGCCTCCTCTTGCCTCAGCCTCCTGAGTGTGGGGGCTAACAGCCCTCTCCTGAGAGCCCTCGCTTGCCCACGGCCCCCGCGGAAGAGCGGGCCTCCCTCGGGTCTCTGCACACTCTGCAAAGGGCCAGAGTAGCATTCAGGCTCTGCAGGCCCGGGGCTCCCAGGAGCCGGGACAGAAGCACTGTGGAACAAAAGCAGCCGGAGCCACGGTGGCTTCACAACCACGGCTGGCCAAGAGCAGGCAGATCTGGCCCTACAGCCAGGAGCCCCGGGCCCCACGGCATGGGGGACACCCAAGTGGCCCAGTGGGGCTCCGCTCCCAGGCAGGAGAGCAGGATGCGGACGAGGCGCTAGGCGGGCCCCAGGAGTGTGCTGGGATGGCGGGGAGGGAGCCCGCCGGGCAGGACGGGCTGACGAAGCAGATGCACTGAACAGAGCGGACCACGGAGTGCTTCCTGCCCCGGACCTCAGCACGCTGTGCCTTCTCCAGCTCTGCGAGTGGCAGGCTCCTCACAGCCTCTCCCTCCCGGATCCAATCACACCGCCCTCTGGCCTTCCTTCCCCGGCCGCCTCTGCGACTGGGGACACTCTACAATGATCGCCAGTCTGCACTATTGTTTTTGAGACGGGGTCTTACTATGTAGTACAATGCGGCCTTGAACCATGTCGCCCAGAACCCTCCTGCCTCAGTCTCCTGAGTGCTGGATGTCAGGCGTGATGACCACACTTCCTCACAGTATTTATTCCAAGCCTGTTTACCACAGGTTGCAGGGTTTATTCACAGGTCTGGAAGGAAAAGCACTCTGTGGGGGTTTTTCAGCCTCCTGAGAAATGGTGGCCCTGAAAACAGCAATCAGGTCTTTCTTTTTGTCTTTTGAGACAGGCTCTCACTAGGTAGCCCAGGCTCATCCTGAATTCACTGTGTAGCACAGGTTGGCTTCAAACTCACGGCGATCCTCCTGCCTCAGCCTCACAAGTGCTGGGATTGCAGGCGCGCTACCACACCTGGCCAGAAATCAGTTCTCAGGACATTGCTGCCACTTCTAGCAAGGCTGCTGGGGGACCTGGCAGCATGCCAGAGAGGCACATCGTTTCCCCACCTCAGCAGACGCCACTACAGGCTCAGCCCCGCGGAGGGGGTGAGGGGACAGGGTCATAGGCTCAGGGCAGGCCCCAGCACAGAGGGACCTGGAGCACGCCGTTTCCAGCAGCTGTGCCCTGCCCACGGGTACCTCAGTGACAGGCAAACCCCGCTGGCCCCGAGCTCCTCACTCGAGGGGAGACTTCTTGTTTTGGAAGCAGAAGTGTGACACAAAAGCGCACCCCAAAAGCACAGACGACACTGAAGGGTCGGGGCTGGACTTACACAATCATGCAGAACATCATGAAGACATTCCAAAGGGCGATGAAGATCCGAAAGTATCGGAGGCTCAGTAAGAACTCCCGGATGTTGTCACCTGCAAGTCAAAAAGCACCTTGAGGGCAGAGCTAACATGCCCATGTCTCTGCTGCTGTGGGTCCCTGACTTCTACCCACAGGGGACCCACGGGTCCTGCTTCCTGACACCTGGCTTCTCTCTTGGGTCTCCTCAGCTCCCCAGCCCGGAACACATGGGCTGTGGCAGCCCCCGGCCAATCCCCTGACAGCACCAAGCCCGGAAACGCTGGCTGGCTCAGGGAGGGCCATGTGACTTGCGTCAGTCAGAGTCTGCCCCGAGATTCCCACCCACAATTACTGAGAAAAAAAATCTTTCCCTCATTTTTTCAGGGGTTTGCTAGGCTGGGAAGATGGAAGCTTGACACTCCTAAAAAGGATCAGAAAACTGCGGCCTACAGGCCAAATCGAGACCTTTCTGCCTATTTTTTTTTTCCTATAGTCTGTGAGCTAAAATGGTTTTACATCTTCAAATTTTAAAAAATTCAAAAAATGTTTCATGAGAGACAAAAATGATATAAAATACAAGTGTCTGTGTCTATGAATAAAGCTTTTTGTTGTTTTTTGAGACAGGGCCTCACCATGTAGTTCAGGCAGGCCTTGAACTCAGAGCGATCCTCCTGCCTCAGCCCCTCAGTGCTGGGATGACGGTGAGTAAAGCTTCACTGGCACACCCCACACCCACTTAGTTAATCCCTTCTCTGGCTGCCTCTGTGTGGTCACGGCAGAACTGAGCTCTTGCGCCACTGAGCTGAAAATATTTACCTTGTGGCCATTTAGAGAAGAATGTGTGCTGCCTGGGGCCATCCTTATACACAGGTCATCAGGACAAGGAAAAAGGAGAACTGAGAGCCGGCAAGGGTCAGATGGGGTTGTACTTTGTTCTTTTTGAGAAGGGGTAACTATTGAGGCTGGCCTTGAACTTGCGAGATCCTCCTAGAGCTGGGGTTACAGCTCACTGGTGACTGCTTGCCTAGTGTGTGCACGGGCCTGGGTTCCATCACCAGCACCACAAAGAAACAAAACACACAGAAAGCATCCCAGCCAGGCATGCTGGTGCACACCTGTCACCCCTGCATCTGGGAGGCTGAGGCAGGAGGATCCCAAGTTCAACCACAGGCCAGGCAACTTAGCAAAACCCTGTTGCAAAGTAAAGAGTTAAAAAAAAAAAGGGCTGGGGACGTACCTCAATGCAAAGGCCTGGGTGCTGGGTTCAATTCCCAGTACCATAAAGAGAAGGAAAAACATCCCGAATTTGAGCAGGTCAAACTAATACTATGTTTCGGAGATTCACACTGGTCTCTGATACCAAAAAACAAAACTCCCTGTAAAGGGAGGCAATCCGGTGCGTCAGGACTCCAGAGAGCCAGCAGCCCTGGAACCTCCCTCTAGGGCTTGAAGGCTCCAGAATGAGAAGAATGTCGGCGAGTCACCAGGTCCTACCTGAAGCATCACACGCAGCCCAGGCTGTCCGTGAGTGTAAGCTCTGGAACCTGCCAGCAACCCCACACCTGGGCCGCAGGTGAGATAAGCCGAGAGTTACCCAAGAGACAGGCTGGGCTGCGGGAGGGCGGGGTCCGGCACAGCCTTGATCTGGAATCAGAGACCCAGGTCTGTCCCTGGATGCTCAGAAGCACTGCTCAGCCTGGGGCAGTGACCACAGCTGTCCGGCCGTCAGGAGCTGGCCGCAAAAGTCCCTCATCTGGGGCAGTAGCCAAGGACAGGGTGCAGGGAGAAACGACCCGGCTCACAGTGCCCACAGTTCCGGCTCGAATGCAGGGCAGGGACTGACGCAAAAGAAGCTTACAGGCTGCCTCAAGCGGGACAGAAGATGACCACAACTGAGGCCCCGCCCCGCCCTCCTGCACCCAGCCCGGCCTGGTCCCAGCCCATCTGTGCCCGCTCACTCCTGGCAGGCACACCACAGTACTGAGCAGGCACAGCCATGAGGGAGGGCCAAGGGGTCGGGCAGGCATGGAGGGCGGGAGCAGGTACAGACTCCCAGCTGTGAGAGCCCAGGGAGAACACAGCCTGCCAGGAAATGGCAGATCCGCATGCCTCGGAGACTCCTGACCTACTGCATAGACTTCTGCCATCCCTGAGCCTTCCTACCCAGCCTTCCACCCATCTCAGCTCCGATTCACACACGTAAAGCACTAGTGCCTTCCCCAGCCTGGACGGCCAAGATATACCTGCTAGAAGGCTGGCTGGCTGAACAGACGGACCAACAGATAGACGAGTCGGATGGAGGAGTCGTCAGTGAAGGGATCAACGGATAGATGGATACACGGATGAGTGAACTCATGGGTGGATGAATCAACTGATGGCAAATCAATGGAGGGGTGTATGAATGGGTGAGTGGATGGGCTGATGGATGATGGGCAAATGGATGGATAGATGGATGGATACATGGGTGAATGGATGGGTGGATGGGTGGATGGGTAGATAGATAGATGGATAGATGGATAGATGGACAGATGGATGGATGGATGGGTGGATGGGTGGGTGGACGGGTGAACAGGTGGACGGGTGGGTGGATGGGTAGATGGGTAGATGGATAGTCAGTTGAGAGTACTAACTCTGGGGCCCAACATGGTAGCACCCACCTGTAATCTCAGCACTCAGGAAGCTGAGGCAGGAAGATTACTGAGTTTTAGGCCTGCCTGAACTACACAGAGACCTTGCATCCAAAAAAAAAAAAAAAGAAAGAAAGAAAAAGAAAAATGGAGAAAAAGAGTACAAACTCTGGGGTCAAACAATCCAGTTTCCAATCCTGTCACTGGTTTGCTGTGTGGCCATAGGAAGGTAGAGCCACATCTGAGCCTATTTCCTCACATGTAGAATAAGAAAAAAACTCTTACCTTTTATAGAGACCTGAAGTAGAACCAAACACAAGTAGGAAACACCTGCAGGGCAGCCACCCCTAGGGCAGCCGCCAAACAGAGGGGAGCTGCTAGGCCGTCCCCAAATCCCTGCTCAGCGTTCCCATCCGCCTCGGGCAACGCTCCAGCAGGGCACCCAGCGCCTGCTGCTACGCCACCTCCTCTGCCACGTGCTCCTTAACCTCCAGGGCTCCCCCACTGACAACACCTCCTCCGACCACTGTTCTTTACCTGGGAACCATTTCTCTCCTTCCAGGCAACATCTGCCTCACCCCACTCTATCCCAGCACCTATCAGAGTAGCGGGCAACGTAGCAGCTGTTCAATAAACATCTGATGACTGTTTCTGTGGTGCTGGGACTGAATCCAGGCCCTTGCACGTGGTAGGCAAGCACTCACCACTCAGCTGCACCGCAGCTGACAGATGAATGAAGGAATACAAGAGCTATGTGCTAAAGAGAAAAAAAAAAAAAAAGGCACTGCCGCTTCTCTTGGACTCAAAACACTCAAGTGATTAACCAACACGAAGTGAGTCCAGGGTCACTGGGTGGGTGAGATGATATAGTATGAAGGGGCCAGGCCAGGGTGAGGGGGGTTCACAGGCCCCGCCTTGGGAGAGCCCTGCATCTTAATCCCTCCCACTGGACGCCAAGGGATCCCCACAATCCCGAGTAGCAGAGGCGCTCTACCACCCAACTACACACAGCCTCAGCCCTTTTTATATTTTCAGACACAGTCTTGCTGAACTGTCACAGCAGGCCCTGAACTTGTGATCCTCCTGCCTCAGCCTCCCAGAATGCTGAGATTACAGGTGTGCACCATCACACCAGTCTCCACAATTTTTTAAAGAGCCAATTTAAAAATTTGATTTCTTTTTCTTTTTCTTTTTCTTTTTTTAAGACAGGGTCTCACTGTGCAGTTCAGGCTGGCCTTGAGCTCTCTTTGTATCCCAGGTTGGTTCTGAACTCACAACAATCCTCCTGCCTCAGCCTCCTGAGTGCTGGGATTACAGGCGTGCGCCACCACGCCCGGTGTAAAAATTTGATTCCTTAAGAAAAATCAGACATCTGAGCTCTTACCTAAAGTCTCCTGATTTATTCAAAATCTAACGTCGGTATCTAATTTACAGAACCACAAAAGCCAGCACGCTCTGAAAGCAACAGCCACTGGTGCGGCTGTTTGCTTATTCTTCCACCCACTTCACTTCGGGCCGTGTGGGAGGGGCAGACAGCAGCGGAGCCACGCACGCGGCAGAAGCGGCGCTCCACCAGCCCACCTCTCTCCAGTCCCCACTCGCGCACCATCGGTTCAAGAGAAAACCGGAAGCCCGGATAGCTAAGAAAGAAGGGTCCTCTCTCAGGAGCACTGTACAATTCCGGGGTCCAGAAAGGAGGCCTTACCTGTGCTGGGCTCCCTCGACTCCTCCCCGAAGCCCTGCGCGTCCTTCTTCTTCCTACAGCGGGAAGACAGCGTCCACTTTCACGGGGACGGACCCGACACCAGCGCAGCGGGCAGGGACCCCGGGCTCCAGCTCCAGCTGCAGCCCCGCGGCTGTCCCGCCTGCGAGCTCGGGCGGCCCTGGGCACCACCTGCCTTGCCCATCTCAGCCCGACCGACGCGGTGAACAGGGAACGCGGGCCGAGGGTCCGGCCAGGGCTGCCTCCTGGGAGGCGCCTGAGGCTTGGTGGGGATGGAAGCAGGTCGTCGGGGATGGGCATTTAAAAGGCCCGGGTGGCGCCGCGCGGAACGAGGCAACCGCAGGATGGGGGCGTGGCCAGAGGACCGACGACGACGCGGGGCGGGGCCTAGGTGGTGGGGCGGGGCTTACACTCGCGGGGGCGGGTCTACGAGTTCCCCGGGTGGACCCGCAACGCAGCGCGGCCTACTCACAGTTTAAAGTTGAGCACGGCCCCCGCGTTCATCAGCAGCGTCCTGCGGAGGGAGAATTACGTTTACTAAGTTCGTCCCCCGTCCTGTCTGGCTCCCCTTTCCCCCCGTCTGGTCCCCCAATTACCCGAACAGCAGGATGTCTCCGATCATCGTTACACCCGAAGCAGCCGTCAGGACCGGAAGCGGAAGTCCCCGGGAGGCCGGGAAAAGGAGCATCAGCCGACCAATCCTAAAACAACGGTGACGAGGCCCGGGCCAATGGAAGGCCAAAGCATGGGGGTTCCCGCACTCTGAGAGCCAGGAGAATGCGAGCGCCCCTCCTCGCCCGGGAGGCTTCGCGAGGCCTGGAAGAAAGGGCGGGGCAGGGCGTGACGTCGCCCGAGGGGCGGTGCTTCTGGGCCGCTGCCTTCTCGCGTCGGACCAGTGCCGCGCGGGCGTCAGGGTGCGAGTGCGGATCAGTACCGCTGCGTCTCTCGCTCTGAGACTCTGAGATTCGGGTTTCTAGAAAAGCGGAGCCCGGCCCCTTGAAGCGTCCAGCTGCGGTGTCCGGTGCGATAGGCTACCTGACACGGCGCTCCAACTGTGCGGACTCCAAACAAGGGGTCCCCCAGGCCACGCGGCAGGCGGGGTCCCCATTGCGGCCCCCAGAGGACGTGTGTCCTGATGCTGGGGGTTCCTGAGCGGGGCGTCTCGCTCAGCGCCACCGAGGACAGGGCCGGCGCCCACGCGGGCGGGCCCGGCGGGTGACGGGTGGCCTGATGGACACAGGTCCCTGCTGTCCGCGTCACGGGCTGAATGGGGCCGTGGTGACAGGCGTGCGACAGCCGCCTCCGGCTCCTCGGGCCCCCTCCCCCTCGAGGGGGTGGGGTCTATGGGGCGGGGCCTGGGAGTCGGGGGCGGGGCCTGGGCGGGCGCGCGGCGGGGGTTGGCAGCCTGCGCCTTGGGGGCGGAGACTTCGGAGCTAGGGGCGGGGTCTAGCGGGCCTGGGCGGGGCCTGGGCGGG
>NW_004955774.1:0-923 GCF_000276665.1 Chinchilla lanigera
GGGCCCCAGTGCCCCGGCTCCCAGCGATGGTCCCGAAGTGCTTTTCCTGCCTGCCCTGGTCCCAGACTGGCCGGCATGATGACAGGCAGGGGCACCCCGTGTGGTGGCTGAGGCTGAGGCAGGAAGATGTGAGTTTGAGGCCAGCTTGGGCGACAGTGAAACCCTGTCTCAAACACACAAGACGGGAGTAAGAGGCAGCACTCACGCGGGACTATCCAGCCCACCGCTCAGATGCGAAAGTGAAGAGATGTCAGCATCCGTCCCAGTAACCACGACTTCTGGGAATCGGGGTTTTGAATTGTGTGTAGGTACTGCTGGGCGGCAGCCAGGGGCCCCAGGCGTGGGCACTGCTGTCCGTGCCAGCGCCCTGCAGCCCGTTCTCTGCGGCCCTCAGCTGGCCTGGCCTGGGCTTGTGGGCACGTAAGATCCCTGAGGTCATCGCAAAGCAAAGCACAAAGACTCCTGCGCATCAGCCGAGGCGGTCAGAAATGGCCGGGTCAGGCATGCGGGTGGGTCTCCGTGGGCCCAGTTACTCAGGAGGCAGAGGCAGGAGGATGTCTTGAGAGCGAGTTCAGGGCCAGCCTGGGCAACACAGAGACCCCATGTCTTAAAAAATAAGTAAAAGGAGGGAGGGAAGGAGGAAAGGAAGGAAGAAAGAGAAAGAAAGAAAAAGACACAGGAGAAAGAAAGGCCAGAGCAGACAAAAAACTGAATCAAGGGAACAAAGCATCAAATGAGCAAATGGGGCAAAATCACGGTAAGAACCACCCCGCCTGCGTCAGAGGGGTTACAACTACCAAACCAAAACTTACCGTTATACCAGAGCCAATGTTGGCAAGTATGTGGAAAAATTAATATGGTACAAATTTGTGTCATCTGTAGTACTAATTTATCTTAGTTCATTGAAAAGATGGGGCTGGGGA